>NC_034590.1:65708211-65726781 GCF_900095145.1 Mus pahari
GCTCAGCCTGCTCTCTTATAGAATCCAAGACTACCAGCCCAGAGATGGTCCCACCCACAAGGGGCCTCTCCCCCTTGATCACTAATTGAGAAAATGCCCTGCAGCTGGATCTCATAGGGGTATTTCCCCAACTAAAGCTCCTTTCTCTGTGATAACTCCAGCTGTGTCAAGTTGACACAAAGCTAGCCAGTACAAGAACTACCATGTAAAATCATGTAAAATAAACCTAGCCTTGTAATTTATCAGAGTCACAAAATGAGCTTGTGAACACAAGGTAAGTAGATTAATGTTGACATATAATAAGTATTAAACACAAAAAGAACAACTACTAATATACAACCACAACTACTACTAGGGCTCTTATTCACCTAAGAAACTAGGATGACACAAATTCTGCATCCCCATAGTTAAATGGCAAACTGGTTTCCATTTTCTTTGAAAGTGTATGACCCATATGATCAGGATGCACAACCCCCATATTGACTGACATATGTCCAGTGCTTAACATTGCTTAATCAAAAGGAGTGAAGCAAATTAAAGATTAAGTTAATTTAAGGCTTAAAACACTCACTCTTGTTTTGAGATTGAACAGTAAACTGATATCATTTCCCCAGAATGAAGTTGCTAGTCAGTCTCTTACAGTTTACAAGGGTTTTATTTAGGGGTGTACTTTACCATCATAGAATAGGAAATGAGACAGAGACACATGGAATTAGGGAGAAAGAGGGAGGAAAGAATGGTGTGTGTGTGTGTGTGTGTGTGTGTGTGTGTGTGTAAGATAAAGATGTAAGAATGGTTGGCACTTTTTTCATTTAACTAGTAGGTAATGCAGATTTTTGTATCCCTGTTGTTTTAATGAAAATGTCTCTTCGTTATTGGTTTTAAAGAGTAATCAAAATTAGTTGCAAGCTTCATTGGTTTAAGAAAGCAAAGAGGTATAAAGAAGAGGCACCTGGTTGTATAGATGTATGTTTTAGAGTCTTGAACTGAAAGAATTTAAGACAGAACCAGTGTGTCACCTAATTAACTAAAGCCAAATGTGGCTCTCCAAATATGGTATTTATTTACAATTTTAAGGGATAATAATAATGCAAACAAATTTTCTGTGGTAAAGTTTGTGCAAATAACCATCCAATATCTGATGTGACTTACGACACACTCCACAGGATGGAACTTAATACTTCTTTGATAACCAAAACCTGAGACTAGATAGCCCAGGGACCTAGGATAAAACCAAATGATAATGTTCTAAAACAAAAATCAAACCACAAAAAAAAAAAAAAAAAAAAAAAAAAGCAGCCGGCATGAAGGCATGAATTTTGTGCCACCATTGCATGAGCATATCTTGAGAGTAGAACAGCATTTTAGACCAACGTATTTTGTGGCTGGTTGGGTGAGTGTGTTTCTCTTTTGGTAGTATATAGACTAACTTCTTGTAACAAAGATGCTAAATGAAGAAAATGTCTAATAAAAAATTGAAAAAAAAAGCTCTATGTCTGTACCAGCTCATGCCCTTGTTCAATGAGTTATTTATTCACACTTTCAGAAGCAACAAAATTAACAACTTTGAAGTTGTTCTTAGGGTCACATTCCTGGAAGGCTTAGGTCTTTAATAGTGACCCCACTCATGTGTACAGGAAGCTTGTGAAACTGAGCCCCCAAGTACAATGCAGATGAAGTCTTACCTGTAAGATCACCCTATCCCCAGAGCTCAGGAACAGGATCTGTAAACATCGTTATTGGTTCCAGAATGGGAAAGCTTTTCCCATTCTCATAAAAAGAGATGGGTGTGCCTCAGGTCCAGTTTTTCTGGACACTAAATAACCTTGGGAGCTCCTGTGCTAGGTATGTAGATCAGAAGCAAGGGGTAGCAGAGGTTGGAATTCAGAATACTGTTGACTAGATGTTCCCCTATTGAGGGGGAGGTAAAACAAGTTTGTGGTAGAGAAGTCTGTCATCTTCTCCTGTTTTTCCACCTCCCACTCAAACCTCATGGTAGCTGCATCAGCAGTAAGACAAGCCCTTAGGGTTTGCCCAGAGCAGCTTCTCTAAAAATGCCTCAGGCTTCCCTGACTGTAGAAAGGAGGGAGGGAGAAACTTTTATGTGTACATGTTTCCGAGAATCTAGTTCTAAAAATATCCTTGTTTCTAGAAGTAATTCCCCGTACAAACCTGATGCAGTTGCAGATGGGCTTAATTTTCCATACTGAAGCTGCAAGCGCCCTGACATCCTCAAATGTTTGACGGATGCCAGAAAAGGCTGCTATTGAGGGGAGCTGGATCATGTTGCCTCTGTCTTATAAACCTGAAATCTCTGTTTTGATTATTATTTTGTAGGGTCTAGAATTGTTTTCAGAAGTTCTCAGAACTCCACTGAGATGTTTTTCTACTACCCCAAAGTCCAGAGGGGCTTCGGTGTGATTAGCAATGTTTTCTAAACAAAAGGAAATATCTCTCAAAGCTTTGACCATATTATCAGTGAGTAGGCCAATTATCTAAATCCATGCACTTATTTTAAGTTGGATGATTAATCACATAAAAAGTGGTAATACTAATTCTCTGCTTGACATCAACTATGATTCATGATTTGTCAGTTTCCTTATTCACCTTAAGTTGTATTCTCTATGTCTCGAAAAACTAAAAAAAAAAAAAAATAAAAATAAAAAAATAAATAAATAAATAAATAATTTTACCCATGTCACATTTTGACATTGTATACCTTTCTTGAGACTGTTTATAGCATGTCAGTTTGCTACAATATGTTATTTTCATTAAAAATTTCTCCATTTTTCTGCACTCTCATAGTGATTCTAATGCTCATAATTTGACAATTTTGGATATATCACTAACTCTTATGAATCTAAGATCCTTAAAATCCCAGAAAGACATATAATTTGAATGAAATAAGTACCTAAAAACTGTACCATTTTTATTTTTTAATTTTTAAAATTTTTTTATTTTTATTTTTTTCCAGACAGGGTTTCTCTGTGTAGCCCTGGCTCTCCTGTAACTCACTCTTTAGACCAGGCTGGCCTTGAACTCAGAAATCTGCCTGCCTCTGCCTACCTAGTGCTAGGATTAAAGGCATGCGCCACCATGCCTGGCGCCTTTTATTCTTAACTTAATAAAATTAAACATTTGCTCATTAGATGCTTATTTATCTAGCATTCTCTGTAAGGTATTTTGTATTTTCCTAATAACCATGAAAATTAATGGAGATCTGTACCTCAAAGACTTCCCAAACTCACCCAGTTATTTTTCACGAGTAAATAAATGGAACAATGCAAATTATTATGAATCTAGAACCCTGAATGCATTCCAAGACATAAGACAATGTTTAACAGATTATTTTATATATTCAAATAAGGCATTTTATTAGAAAACTATGTCTTTTCTTCATTATGTCTTCAATTTTGATTTTAAATTTTTAAAAACTTTTGGTGACTGAGTCTTGCTTTGCAGTAATATGGCACTGATGTTATTTGCTAAATGTCAAGTAAGATATGTAGCAGAGAGAAGAAATGGTCAATGGTTTTTAAAATATTACAAAAAATAAACAAGAGTTTGTTTAAAAAACAATGTAAAATGAAGGTGACCATGTATCTTCCATGAAAAATTACAGTACGACATACATTCTGGCTGGTATCATTTGCATAATTTAAACAATCTTTTCAGTTGAGAATTTCACACACACACACACACACACACACACACACACACACACACACACACATTCTCTACCCTACACTAACTTACCCTTCTTTCTCCCACCATTTCTTCCCATCTTCATGTACTCACAGGTTCCATTTAGTAGAATCTGTAAAGGCATGCGTATATGACCAACCATTGTTTCAGGGACAGCCACTAAGGAGACATACACCTGAAGAAAATGTTCTCTCTTTTCCCCAGTAGCAATTAAGTGTCAGCAACTTTTCACGTAAAGGTGAGACTTCATGACTCCCTCCACTATGCATTTTGGGATGATTCTAAATGGCTTGATCTTGTGAAGGTCTTGTGCATGCAGTCACCAGTCCTTACTGCCATTAATTCTGGCGTTCAACAACCTGATCTTGTTCAGAAAATAGTGTTTTATTGCAGATACCCATTTATTCTTACCCTTGCAGTCATTCTGATCCCCTCATAAAATCATCCATGAACTTCGAGTGGTGGGGAAGGTGATATAAATGTCCCACTGTGTCATATTGAGTACCCTAATGTCTCTAATTCTCTGCATGTTACCCAACAGCAGTAGGATTTCCTATGACATTTTCAAAGTTCTTCAGTGTGACTTATACATTGCCATATTACCAACTTTATCTATGCTATATTACCAGCCACACTTAATGCTTTCCCTTTCTCATTATTCCCCTTTGTTGTTTGCACAATTATAAAATTATTGTTTTTCTTATCGTTCTTTTAAACCCTCCCCATCCCCAAAATAACCCATGAATCTTTATATATTTCCTTTGATTTGGTAAACTGGATAATTCTCAAGGATTGACTTTGTCAACTCCCATGTAACTAAACTTTATTCACACCAGAGTTGTTATCTCCACAAAGTGAGGCCTCTCTGACAAGTGCTGTAGTAGAAAAGAAATGACTGGATACATTTCACAATAAATAACCGCAGGAGGAAAATCATCATACTGAGTGTAGTTCACTTATTCATTTACTCTGGAGGGAAATGAAGACAAATTTAACAACAGATTCCACAGTCCAAGGTGCTGGCATTCAGTTCATTATGATGGTAAAAGATAATATGGGTAATGGTAAAAATATATCAATATCTACTATAAAACCCAGAGAGATTTACTGATAATATAATATTAGGAAGCTTATAAGAATAAGAGTATGAGATTATACACCAAGAAAATGGAAAATTAGGCAATGTAAGATGAAGCCACAAATGGAGATATTTAGGGTAGTATAAAACATAAGGAAATGTCAAATATTTGTTCATATGTGATATTTATATTTAAATTCAATGTAATCAAGGTAGTAAATATTGCATGCTTAAAATTTAAAAAGCAACATGCCTTTTTTTTGCTATCACAGTATAAGATAAAGTTAGAAACATTTTATTTTTCTTAAAGAAAAGAGAGTGAACAGAATCAATTGCCTTGATATTAGTTACCCCTTGTTTCAAATTAGTCCAGGGACTTCCTTAAAATAAAAGTGTTATTTTAATTTCTAATATTTTAGAGATACATTTGAATGTGCCATTTTTGTCACCTTGACAAATTTCACATCTTTAATATTTACTGAAAATAATAATGCAACACATTTTTCATAATTATGATGAATGTTTAAAAACATAAGACTGTGTGTAATGCTGAAAGAAACCCAATGTTACTCAGAGTTCTTGATTAGTCCTGACTGTACTGCATGCATTCAGAATCTGCTAATTATAACATTTTCCTCCCATATTTCCTTGGGTTATTTTCCAACTATAACCCTGTAATTCTTTTATAATCCTCAACTTAGTTCTCATATTCTGGATGCCCATATAATGCCTATCCCCTATGCCTCGGCATAATCACTTAGTGTTGTAACATCCTGCCCAATGATTTTTCTGGGTGGGCAAATGAACCTCACTGCACTATACAGTTCCTTCAGTAGTATTATTTCATATAAACTTCAGGGACTTTTTGTTCTTTCAGAGTATAGTTCTATAGCTTAGGAGTTCTGATACCCATGAGTATCAACACATTAGGGGTCCTGATGAAGTTTTATCAGCTGCCAAACAGGAATGAAGTTAAAAGATGTAAAGTCCGCATCCTGGATAGAAAGGCTTCAGACACAATTTCTGAGAGCCCAAGTGATGTTCTAGTGCCTGCAGCTTCTCCTTTCCCAGCATGTCTAGTTTCCTGCCCAGTAATTCTCCATCCTGCTATAGTTCATTTGGCTTGGATTTCTATTGTCTGAAATTGAAAGAAACATAACTAATACTATCTCTGATGTTATACTGGTCACCAGGGAGTAATTATAAAGAAGTATACTTGGGCACTCCAGTAAATGTCTTGGAATAAAATGAGTTCAGAGGGTGAATTTTATAAAGTAATTAATTTAGAGATAGTCTCTAAATTACCACATGGTTATAAAGAGTGCTGAAAAGTGACTGTATTTAGAATTAGAAGATAGAATTTGTAAAGTTACAATAGGAGTAAGCATGGAAGAAATAGTCAAGTTATTCAAAGGAAATCAACTTAAAATTAAAATCGTGTTTTACTAGTTATCAATAATGTGGCCTTGGGGAAATATCTTTAGTTTGTCTGAGTTTAAATTTTCCAACTGAAAAGAGAGTAAGCACTCTTCTACGTTGTTGCATTATATTACTGTAAGTCTTTTTGGCACTGTGTAACTATTCGTACAGAAGAAAATTAATATCAATAATATAAAACTTTAAAAATATATAAAAATCAATGCTAAAGAACACATATTAGGTGTACATTTCATTTTTCTTTTTAAAAATTGCATTTACTACATTCTCCATGTAAAAGTGTTGTGCTGCATGTCTGTATATGCACTGTGTGTGTGCTGCCCACAGAAGCCAGAAGTGGGTGTAAATCCACTGGAAGTGAGGTATAGTTGGATGTGAGCCACCATGTGGGCACAGGGAAGCAAGTTATTGTTTTTTGTTATTTTCTTTATTTACATTTCAAATGTTATTCCCTTTCCTAGTCCCCCCCCCCAACGAAAACCTCTTATCCCTTCCTGCCTACCCCTGCTCACCAACCCACCCACTCTCTCTTCCTGGCCCTGGCATTCCCTATACTGGGGCATAGAACCTTCACAGGACCAAGGGCCTCTCCTCCCACTGATGACCAACTAGGCCATCCTCTGCTATGTATGCAGTAAGAGCCATGAATCCAAGAATGTGTTTTGTTTGGTTGGTGGTTTAGTCCCAGGGAGCTCAGGAGATACTGGTTAATTCATATTGTTGTTTCTCCTATGGGGCTGCAAACTCCTTCAGCTCCTTGGATACATTCTCTAGCTCCTTCATTAGGGACCCTGTGCTCTTTCCAATAGATGGCTGTGGATATCCACTTCTGTATTTGTCAGGCACTGGCAAAGCCTCTCAGGCATCAAGCTCTTATTGGCATCTACCACAGTGTCTGGTTTTGGTGGTTGTTTATGGGATGAATCCCCAGGCGGGGCAGTCTCTGGATGGTCATTCCTTCAGTCACTGCTTCACACTTTGTCTCTGTAACTTCTTCCATGGGTATTTTGTTCGCTTTTCTAAGAAGGAATGAAGTATCTACACTTCGGTTTTCCTTCTTCTTGAGTTTCATGTCTTTTTTGTATTGTATCTTGGGTATCTGAGTTTCTGGGCAAGTATCCACTTATCAGTGAGTGCATATATGTGTGTTCTTTCGTGATTGGGTTACCTTACTCAGGATGATATCTTCCAAATCCATCCATTTGTCTAAGAATTTCATAAATTCATTGTTGTTATTCTCAACAATAAAAGAACCTCTGGTGGAATCACCATCCCTAACCTCAAGCTGTACTACAGAGCAATTGTGATAAAAAAACAGCATGGTACCGGTACAGTGACAGATAGGTAGATCAATAAAAAAGAATTGAAGACCAAGAAATAAACTTACACACCTATGGTCACTTGATCATTGACAAAGGAGCTAAAACCATCCAGTAGAAAAAAGACAGTATTTTCAACAAATGGTGCTGGGTCAACTTGCGGTTAGCATGTAGAAGAATGAAAATTGATCCATTCCTATCTCCTTGTACAAAGCTCAAGTCTAAGTGAATCAAGGAACTCCACATAAAATCAGAGACACTGAAATTGATAGAGGAGAAAGTGGGGAAGTGTCTCGAACATATAGGCAAGTGATCTTTACTATTGAGCGTCACTCCAAACCTTAATTTTAATTTTCTTTCTTTCTGAAGTTTCTATAGAAACTTAATTCTAATTTGCCATGCTCTCAAATTTCAATTCAACCATTGGATTTTTCCTGTAGAAAACATCACTTAAGTATTTGTGATATTCCTTTTAAAAATAGTAACCATCCAGCAAGCTTAACCATTGAGTGGCCCCACAGTCTTTCTTTTCTGTTAATGACATGATTCCCCATCAATCACTTTTCTACCTTTTCTACTGATCTAAATGTATTTCATTAATAACAATTTTCTTTACGTTTTGTAACATCACTTAATTAAATTTTTTTGGCACAGCCAGGCACCAAAACACCGATGCTGACATCAAAAACTCTCCCTACTCTTCAAATGCATATCTTTCCTGATAATCGGCAGTATTATTTCTCATAGGCAGCCTCATGTGTCTGAGACATATTAGAAACAGTCTTTAACAATCATTTTCTATTACCAAGGGAGTTTGGGATAATAGAATGTGTAGTCACTTTCAATTTATGTCAGATTTTCTGATGTATTTATACCACCAACATTTTATCAGCTTGTCACTGGAACAAATGAAGTTGCAAATTGCATTGACTTTTTTTTTCCATGAAATCTTTGAAACTGTTTATTTTTAACATGACTTCCCTCCTCTCTTGTTTAAAATTTCTATAGTGTTACAGGCTTGGTTTTCAGCAATTGAGGTCTTTGTGACTTAGTGAGCATGGCAGTTAGGCACAATTTCCTGCGGTCCTGGAGGCTTGGAAGGAAGAATGCAGGCATATCAGGCCATATTATAAATGAATGCAGACTGAAGCAATAAGCATGGAGCCATTTGATGACCTGGGTGCAGGCAGGGGTGGAGAATATTCTCACACACTAGGAAATCCTTTATGTTTCTATGATGTTCAATAGTACAGTTGACCTAAAAGGCTACAAATGATGCATGTTTTCATTATCTTCTATTGGCTTGATACTCAGAAGACCTAAATGGCCTTTTCCTGCTGCTGTTCCCTCATTTACGCTATGCTAAGGTCTGTCAGATCAAGCCAACATGTGGATGAGTGTCACAACTCTGCACTCTGACTGGCAGAGATGGGAAAAAATGACACAAATGCCAAGGAAGATTTCTCCAACAACTCTCGTCTTTATCTCCGGCTCATCCTGTTTTTGTTTTTCATCAGTCCTCTGCCTCTTATCCCTCCCCCCTCTCCTGGATCCAATCAGCATTCAGCACACTCTGAACACAAGCCATGCATGCAGGCAGGGCATGCAGTGATAGGCCAGTGAGTCATCAGGTGGGCAGCACAGGATCTTACAAGTGCACATGCTCAGGTTCTTGGTAACCAGGGATCACAGGGCTTGGCCACACCAGCTTCCCACATATCCCCCTTTTTGTTTAATTAACTTGGCTCTGGGATCATATCTGTCTTAGTTGCCCTCAACCATGTCACATCCTTACCAGTCATTGGTGTGGTGAACTCATTATCACCAACCTGTCTTAGGTTGGTATGCATATGTGAGAGTTTTACCCATCATGGATTAATGATCCACCATACTGAGCCAAACATGGGGTGTGAACTACCTGACTCTATAGCCACCATAGCTTGAGTCAGCAGTCATTGGTTGGTCTGTGCCTGCCTGTGCGTGCATAGCATCCACCATAGCATCTCCAATCACTGCTGTAACAATGGCGGCTGTAATTCCAAAATCTCTCCTATTCCTTAGGAGCACTGACAACTGACGCTCCTGCACCTCCAGAGGCCAGGGTATGGCTGTGGGTATTCTGGTCACCATCGCCAGGGGGCGTCTAGTAGCATTCCAGCATTGAGAAAAAGCATGGAGCATTCTAATTCAAAAGAACTAATCCTATTGCTAACTAAAAAGAAAAAGGGAGGTACCATACATACAGAAGTAAGTTTACAATTATTTTCCACAGAAAAGTACAGACTCCCCTTCAAGGATACTTTAATCAAGGGATTGCACAGAATCGGGATAAATACCAGTATCAACACTCAGGGGAACTGGTAGGGGAAGGGCCTTCACTATCCCCCATAACTCTCTCTCCTGAGCCATCACCATACTTATCGGTAGATTTCTCTCTCCATGGTCGTGTCAAGCATTCTGGCACCCAAAAGGGATTTTCTTGATCCTGTGGAAAGATGCACACTGCTCCCTGTGTCCATACCAAAACCTGATCAGGGCCTTTCCATTGCCCAGTAAGGACGTCCTTCCATAGGACAGACACAGATTTAGCAATATGTGGAGAGCAATGACGATCTGCAGCATAATGGCCATCAAAATCCAAATTTAAAAAGAATAAGATTTAATTTATCTTTTGGGGACTTAAATTGTACTCCCATTCCCCCCTTTTGTTAATTAAAGCATATTTTAAAGTTGCATTTGCTCTTTCCACAATGCCTTGGCCCTGAGAATTGTAGGGCAGGCCATGAACCAAATGTATTCCCAAAGCTTGACAAAATAGGCAGGTCCATTATCTGTTTTAATTTGTCTCAGCATACCCCACAAGCAAAGGCATGAAGGCAATGAGCAATAACGTGTTGTGCCTTTTCCCCTGCATGAGCAGTGGTAAAAAATGACACCTGAGCAAGTATCCACTGATACATGGACATACTTTAAAGATCCAAATTCGGAAATATGGGTAACATCCATCTGCCAGATTGCTAATGGTTTAAGTCCTCTGGGATTTACCCCTATGCTCTTTTGAGGCAACAGGGAAACACATTGGGCACATTTCAATACCACTTCGCGAGCTTGTTCTCATGTGATGTTAAATTTTCTTCTCAGGGTTTCTGCATTAATATGAAAATTTTTGTGGAACTCCTGGGCAAGCTGAAAAGGAGAGGCAGACAAAAAGGCCAACACTTTACACGTGTGCATATCTGCAATAGCATTGCTTTCTGTCAATGGCCCAGGGAGTCCAGTATGGGCTCTAATATGAATAATACAAAAAGGTTTTTTTCTACCCCATACACATTTTTGTGAGGATGACAAAAGGTCAAAAACAGTGGATGTTGCCTTAATTAACCCTACATTTTCCAATTGTTGANCTGCTTGGACCACACACTGGCTATCTGAAATCAAATTAAAGGCCTCTTCAATTTCTAGGAACACTTGTAGGACAGCATGTAATTCTACTGTTTGTGCAGATTGAGAAGGAAACAGATGAACTTGTGGAGCATCTCCTTCCACATAAACCACGCCTATCTGTTTCATGACATCTCTACCCCACAAGGACATGGGTATACAAAAGTTTGAAAGCTTCCTTTGTGACCTTCATCATCTTCTCACAGTAGTCTTCCTGCACTGCAATTTGGGTCTTGAGCAAACCTCAATCCCCTTAGAGTCTGAGCTGAGGGCTGAATAGGCCACGCTGAAGACCAATCTGCTTGCTTAATAATGCTCCTATCAGCTCTAGAATCTAATAATCCCCAAATGGTAACTCCCTGTATCTTTAATTTATAAAGGGGATGCTCTTCTAAATCCATAGAAATCCACACTCCTGGGTCCCCAGTGGATCCAAACCCCTTCTTTCCTCTGATTAGGCCTTTTGTAGGAAAGTGAGCATTATAGCTATGGAGTAACAAAATTTATGCTAAGGTCCTGAATCCTGTTCTATATTTCCTACACTTCTGTGGGTTTTCTCCACTATGAATTCTTAGCTGTACAAGTTTTGGGATAGAGCCAAAAGTTTTATCACATTCTTTATATTCTTTCTCTCCCATGTAGATTCCATGACTCTGTCTTAAAATAAACTTAAAGATTTGTCTTTATATTTGCAAGGTTCTTCATCAGTGTGCATACTTTCATGTCTACTGAGATTTGTTGATTCAATATATGCATCCCTGTGGCTACCAAATCTGTAATTGTTGCAGATTTCTGGAATATTATTTGTTTTGCAAAGTGTCCATCTGGAGGATTTGAGAAGCTGCACTAACATGGCTTTTACTTTCACTTCTGAAGCGGTGGATCCCATGGCTTCGTATCTGAGGTTTTCAGTTCCTTTTGGAGGCTAGACTTTCCTAACTCTGTCCCTACACCAGGAGCCTAACTTATCCCTCTACCAGGGAATCTCTTCCTAGCACTAGATTGATTCTTTCTTACCACGGAACTCCCCCTTTTTCTCATTCTAGCTCTTGCATGAGTTCTGAAGTTTCTGCCTTCTCTTTTTCTAACTTCTTCCTCTTCTTTCTCCTTAGCCAACTGAACAGCTTCTAATTCGGCTTGTCTTTGGCTTCCTGTTCCTTCTGCCTGGCTTCAGCTTTTTGCTTCCTTTTCTGCTTCTTTCTTGGCCTTTTCTTCCTTTCTTCCCTGTACGAGCCACCAGGTGCCACAACCCTGCACTCCAACCCGCAAAGACAGGGGAGGGGAGGGAGAGGGGGAGAAATTACATGAACACCAAGGAAGGATTTTCCAACAACTCTCCTGTTTTTGTTTTTTCATCAGTCCTCTGCCTCTTATCCTTCCCCCCTCTCCTGGATCCAATCAGCATTCAGAATGCTCAGAACACAAGCCATGCATGCAGGCAGGGCATGCAGTGATAGGCCAATGACTCATCAGGCGGACAGCACAGGATCTTAGAAGTGTGCAGGCTCAGGTTCTTGGTAACCAGGGATCATGGGGCTTGGCCACACCCGTTTCCCACAGATGAGAGTCAGTTTGCTTTAAGGAATACTATAACATATCTTTAATATTCTTCTGCCTGAAAATCTTCAAGTAGAGAGAAACTGCACAGTCTTTACCAGTGTTTACTTGTTAAATGTAGTTTACAGCTATCACTATAAAAGCAATAATAGTGTCAGCAGCATTAGTTACCGTTTATTGAGTATACATGCCTTACATACTACTTTATCACAGGTTTTGTTGCTGTACAATAGGTAGCCAAATACCATGCCCTCGATTTTATACACTTTTAAAAATAACAATGAAGAAATCATGAAAGATTATGTAAAATTTTCAAAACAGCATTCCATAAAACATTAAAAACAACACTTAAACCTGAGATTCCCTGAGCCTTAAATTTCTTTCTTTTTTTAAATGAATGATTACATTCATTTACATCTCAAATGATATCCCACTTCCTAGTTACCATTTCATCAACCCCCTATCCCATATCCCTCTTTCCTCCTTTCTCCTCCCCCTCTCCTTTGCCTGTATGAGGGTACTCTCCTATTCACCCATCCTCTCCTGCCCCAGTGCTCCAGCATACCACTATGCTGGGGTATCAAATCTCCCCAGGACCAAAAGCCTCTCCTTCCACTTCTGTCAGACAAGGCCATCCTCTGCTACATATGTGCCTGGAGCCATGGATCCCTCCAGAAACATTCCTTGGTTGGTGGTCTAGTCTCTGGGAGAACTGGGTGTTCAGGCCAGCATATGTAGTTCTTCCAATGGGATTGCAATAACCATCTGCTCCTTCAGTCCTTCTGGCAATTACTTATCTTCTTGAGTTTAACATGATCCCCACTTGGAATGTAGTTGGAAAAAATATATAATTAGTAGATAGCAATATTTTCATTCACATGTTTATATGCTTAAAGACAAGCAGAATACTCTATTCAATGCTCTGTCTTTAGGAGAAGTGATTTAAATCTACGAAGTTCAGGTAAGAACATAATGGGGATAGGCACAGAGTGATCCTAGAAGAAGCATCTCATGCTGTGGTAGCAGGAAGATAATTAAGGGTGGAGTAAGAAATGAAATACTCCCGGATTCTCAAGCCCAAGGGTTAGTCAAGGTACAGAAAGATCAGGCTATTCATACGTTATAGGTATACATAAGCTAAAGTTTTATGATAAATTTTCTAAAACATCAAACTATACAGAATGGATAAGAGGTACTTTTCAATTAACAAAGATTACTACCTGCCTCGTGTCTCACTATTAGAATGTTGACACATCACATGGATGGCACCCATTACTGCAACATGTAGTGTGACTGTCCTGATTGGGGCTGAATTGTTTCTTGTTTACGAACTTGACTTTATCTCATCTGTCAACATGTTCCATATAGTAAGAAATGATGCAAAAGATTCCGTGGAATCTGGCACAAAAATCTTCTGAAACAAATATGAAATTTAGTAATTAGTAACAAAATACTTAAAAGTCACTTAATTATTTGTTTTGTCTTTTGAAAGAAAATACATTATTTTAAACTGAATGTGTGTCATATATGTTGGTAAATTAACCCAACACTTTGGGAACTGGGAGTATCCATTTATATGTTGAGGAAATGCATTTATTTTAAAAGAAGGGTTACTGCTTCATTAGCTAGACAGTTATTTATTTTGTCAAACCCCTCTTGAACTTTAACACATCCTAGAAAATAACTAGGGGATTCTAAGTGTGTTCTGTTAAACATAACCTTCATAAATCTTACAGGATTGTAGGACGTAGTGTTCTACTGGTGGGGATTTGGAAGGAAATATATAAATCTTAGAAAGGGAGTTTAATTCAGGACATGCCAGGTACCATCCATTTGGGAGGTCATGCAATAGAATACTGACTTATTCCTTTTGTTTTGACAATATAGCAATAAATAGAAAAATCCTTTGTTCTTTATTGATATTTTTAAAACAACTGCTTTGTTGAGATACAACAGACACCTAATGAGACGCAGATGTTAAAATATGTGATTTGGTAGTTTAGATAGATATATTTAATCATGAAACTGGGACAACAGTCAAGACAGTAAACACATCTACTCTCCCCCTGTCAAGCCTGAAAGTTCTCCAGTGTCTTCTGTTTTCTTATTCTCCTACCATTCTACCAATGGTAGATGAAGACAAGACTAAAACTGAAAGAGGCGAGGAGACAGAGAGAGACAGAGAAACAGAGAGAGGCAGAGAGACAGATAGAAACAGAGAGAGAAACACAGAGATGAAGACATAGAGACAGAGAGAGGGAAAGAGTGCATTTGAACCATTCACTTAATGTGTTATAAGGAAGTACTATAGAATTAGCGATACAGGAATATGAATGTTGAAACTGCCCCTCCTCTTTATGTTAATCTCCAAAATATATTTTAATGAAACTATTGTGAAGTTTAAGCCCTCTGTACCTTGAATATACTATTAGTTGCACTTCTTGTTGCTCTAACAAAATACTGAAACAAGAAGCAATTGAATGGAGGAAAGACGCCTTTTGGCTTATCCTGTTAGGGGGTAGAGTCCACCCTCACAGACTTGTCCAGGAATTTTGTCCCCTAGGCATCTGTCTGACAGTCCCAGATCAAAGCTTAACATTCAACTTTATTTAAAATAGTCACTGTAACTAGTATAGCCCTGCCCTTTCAGGGATGATAAACACATAAGTGGTCTCCTCTCCAGGCTGCACTTTTTCTAACTTCCTGTTTCACCTGGTGTGTGCTACATTCACACTATAATCTGAGGTAAAAGCAGCAAGCAGGAATCATGCCACAGCATGGATGATAAATTGTCTTCAGTTTCCCTCTGCTAAATAAGCTCATTCATTATATATGAATTTAGCATCCTCCACATCATCAGGGTGAGCACAGACCATAAAGACATTCTTGGCTAGAACAGCCTCAGTACAGTTCCACAGAGTCCCTGTTCCAATCTAACACCCATGACTGAAGTTTTGCTATCTGATTTTCTACTGTTACCCTATTTTTCTAAACTTCAAGTAGAAGGATGAACTAAGAGCTGTTCCAACTGTCTATGAATTTTTCCAAATTGCGGATATACACTCATATATTCTCCCACAACCAAGTTCCTCAGGCATATGAATAACATGGGCAAGTGTATCATAAAATCCCACTTAAAAACCTCTACTAATTTTCTATACTGGGTACTGATTTCTATGACCAAACATCTGAGAGAAGCAACTTAATGGAAGATGGAGGAGGCTCACGCACTCATGTTATAGAATCCTAGTCAATTATGGTAGAGAAAAATTAGTGAGTGGATTTTCTTGGCCTATGTCAGAGAGTATACAACTTCATCACATGTTCATAGATCAGGAAGAGTAAGGAGTTTTTTTAGACAAGAATTTGGGATCTAGCCGGGCAGTGGTGGTGCATGCCTTTAATCCCAGCACTTGAGAGGCAGAGGCAGGTGAATTTCTGAGTGTGAGGCTATACTGGTCTACAGAGTGAGTTCCAGGACAGCCAGGGCTATATAGAGAAACCCTGTCTCGAAAAAACAAATAAATAAATAAATAAATAAATAAATAAATAAATAATTTGGGATCTATATACTTCAAGACCAATTTCTGATAAGCTAGGATCCACTTCCCAAAGTCTATAACCCTCAAGATAGTGTCACCAATGAGGGAAGAAGTCTTCAAATACTTGAACTTGGGAACTTTTAATATGCAAACTTTGGCAGTTAATGCACATGCACAGAGGTACATTTTATCAACCCTATGATAGAAGGAAACTAATTCCTTGAAGGTATTCTCTAACCACCACATGCACATCAAATGTGAAGGTGCACACATGTATGCACATATACACAACACACACATAATCATACATATTCTATTTTTTAATCCATGGAAATAGATGTATAGGGGAATATATTTAAAACAAGTAAATCAGAGGAAAGTAAATCAGATGAATGTAAAAGCAGTGTTGACATTTTGAAGCCTTATTCTATTTGAAAATCAAAAACTGCCATGCCTAACGTAGTTTGTTCATAAAATTTCAGTGTTTGGCTTGCTAAATTGAAAAGCAAGAGTTTATATAAACAAGTAAATATTTAAAAATTGAATTTTCTTTGAGATGTTTTTCATCTTTTATAAGAATTCAGCCTTGAGCTTCTGACCTTTATATAAGCAAAACTCTTATCATTTACTAAATAATGTGCTCAGACAAAACCTGAGATTAGAAAATAATCAACCATCACATAACAAAACAGAAGATAATGTTATTAAGGTGACAGATCTGATGTCCTTTAGGGACAGCCACAGACTTGAAGGAGAAACATAAAAAATGGATTGATGTTTATAGTACAGTTATAAGAAGCTAGTCCCTGAGCTGGGTACCTTGTGTGGATTAATACACTTAATTTGCCTGATGAAATTTGGAGTTGATGTATTAATCTCATTTTCAAATGAGTATATTGGCACACTGGAGTAAGGAGATGGCTCAGTGGGCAAAGCACTTATTTAGGGGGGCATTGGGTCCTAAGTTCAGATTCCCAGCGTCATACAAATGGCAGGTATTTCAGCAAACACCTGCTACCCTATTTCAATAAATACCCATGACCCCAACATCAGAAAGAAGAAACCAAGAGATCCTAGGATTGTTGGACATCAAGTCTGGTGGAACAGTTCAGCATCTTCCTGAGCAGGAGATCTTGTCTCAGAGAATAATGTGTAAATCGAATGAGAAAGACATCACATCATCACTCTCTGGCCACTACATATGTTTGCACAGGCAAGTATACACATACAGCGAATCATGCTTGCACACATATTTGTATACAAGTATGCAAGATGCACATCAAAATGAAAGGACAGAGAATGTTAATGCACTGAGAAAGCAGCTAACCCTTCTAAAGACCCAAACTAAACAAAGGGAATACCTGTCAGCATCTCTATGCCAGCTCCAGTGCCCATGCACCACTTGTTTCCTATTGGCCCACTGAACAATGGAGCTCTCATAACCAAATCTATTCACTGACAACTACCTCCTCATTCTAGGGAAAAATGAAAGCCCTTCAATATAAAATGTATCCTTTCCTCTCTGTTATTTTTATAATGTAGGATAGTAATATCCAATAAGATGATTCACATATTTAAGATTATATTTTGAGAAACCTACAGTTTAAAAAGATAAAAATAAACTAATAAAATGTGTTATAGTAATGAATTTGTTAAAATTGCCCAACACACATACTATTATTATTTCAACTTGGCTATCATTTCTTGTTTCTATATTACCCCATTCAAAATATGTTGTTGTTTTGTAGGCTGATATCAAGAATCAAGAATCTTCGTGGTGTCCTTCCTGTTTCCATGATTTTAAAAATTTCCTATTAAAAGATCTTAAAGGAGAAAGAATTTATTTGCCCTGAAACGTTAGTTGACAGTTTGTCATTGTGAGGAAGTCATAGTGTTAGGGATTTAAAGCGTCTCAAGGTAAAAAGCACACATAGTAGTGCTCAGTTCATGTTATCTAGTCTTATGCAAGCAAGGATACGCAGTATTGGGAATGATGGCCCTCTCACTACCTGAGTCTTCCTTCCTCAATTAACACAAATGAGATACATGCTTAGATGCTAATCTTCCTGTGATTTTAGATATTGTCAAATTGACTATTAATACTAATTATGAAGGTAGTTATCAAGGTGCATGTATGATACAACATAGATAGACAGGAAGAGTCATAGACATGATGAGTAAACAATAAAACGGCTTGGACAGGCGATACTTAGCTATTCACTGTACATATTGATATTATCATACTGCTTTGATTCAATGCTGCATAGAATCTTTTGAGACCTGAACCAGGATCCAGAACAGTAACCTAGATTTTCAAGACAACTTTCTTTAAAACTCTTCAATGCCACATAATAGCTATGAGTTCCCTAAATCTTTGGAGAAATTACATAGTATGTTTTGAACTTTTCTTTTTCTTTTTCTTTTTTCTTTTTCTTTTTCTTTTTCTTTTTCTTTTTATTCTTTTTTTTTTTTTTTTTTTTTTTTTTTTTTT
>NC_034590.1:65727356-65733324 GCF_900095145.1 Mus pahari
TGTGTGTGTGTGTGTGTGTGTGTGTGTGTGTGTGTGTGTGTGTGTATTGCTGCTCAAATGGCATTTGTACATTCTAGACCACATCTCTCCTATATTCCTGGATTACAGTCCATTTCATACTTCAGCTCCATAAATGCACCAGACTTTTTCTCACTTCACTGCTCTACCAATTACAGTGCATCTGAGTTAGTCAATCACTCACCTCCATAAGTTGATAAAACCTGTTATAGGTCTTCTACATGTTTATGGATTTATTATATTTTCTGAAACAATACCGTATCCTGCAGAGTGACCTCTGTAAGCTAATTGAGATAATTTATAACCTTTTTAAATATCCCATTAACCCACTTATAGATGAATTCAGCACTCTGTAGGACTGTGCTCTTAAAAAGGGAAAAGAAAGCCCATATACTATCAATTAGAACAAAAGGAACCCACACATTTGCCAATCACTGTTTTTATCCTTTTGATGAAAATCATTTCCAGTGGTTCCCATATGGTGTCCTTTAGTTTCTAGTGATTTCCTGCCAACTCCTAGTGCTCTCTGTCCTACACCAGAAGTGTTGAGACATGGTGTGTCGTCCAGGTTTCTTTAGAGAAATCACATATGATAATGCTCTTGAAAGCAGCGACTTTGCACTCCCTGTTCAAATCTGAGTCCCTGTAATCTCACCAAAACCTAGCCCTGTACTATGACTTAGATAAAGCCAAACTGTGATTTCCACACAGCCATGTGTTGCTTGGATCTTAGTGTGACAGTGTTGATGTAGTGGGAAGTTCGTGATATGGTTGGAAGTCCTCAAGTCAATTGGAAGAATGCTACTGGGAAGGACTGTGAGGCTTGGCATTGCCTCTTGTTTGACAAGGGTTTACTTGCACATAATTATGATTTATGCTATCAAATCCTCACCAGATCCAAGATAGCCCTGTGTCATGCCCTTAAATCTCCAGCACTACAGACTACATCAGTCTGTTTACTTCATGAAGTTTGTCTATCATATGCATTTTCTTCTAGTTGTAAAATGGTCTAACAACCCATCTACAATAAACCAGCTTTTTTACATCTTTTTGGTTAATTTATTTATTTACATTTCAAACATTATCCCCTTTCCAAATTTCCTCTCTGCATACCCTTTATCCCATTCTCCCTCCCTCTGCCCCTATGAAGGTCCTCCCCTACTCACCTACCCACTACTCAACATTCTCCTACCCTGGGGGCATTGGGTCTTCACAAGACCAAGGGCCTCCCCTCCCACTGATGCCAGATAAGGCAATCCTCTGCTACTTATGCAGCTGGAGCTATGCGTTCTTCCATGTGTACTCTTTGGTTGGTGGTTTAATCCTTGGGAGCTCTCAGGATCTGGTTGATTGATATTGTTGTTCCTCCTATGGGGTTGCAAACCCCTTCAGCTCATTAGTTCTTCCCCTAACTCCTCCAGTGGGGTCCCCATGCTCAGTCCAATGGTTGGCTGTGAGCATCCTCATCTGTATTGGTCAGGCTATAGCAGAGCCTCTCAGGAGACAGTTACATCAGGCTCCTGCTAGCAAGCACTTCTTAGCATCAGCAATAGTGTCTGGGTTTGGTGTCTGCATGTGGGATGGATCCCCTGGTGGTACAGTCTACTTGCTTCATTCTCTGCTCTACTCTTTATCCCTATATTTCCTTTATACAGGAGCAATTCTGGGTTAATATTTTTGAGATGGGTGGGAGGCCCCATCCTTCAAATGGGCACTGTGCCTAACATCTGGATATGGTCTCCATAGGTTCTGTGTCCCCTCTGTTGATTATTTCAGTTGATGTCATCCCAGTTAGGTCCTGGGAGCCACTTGCTTTCTTGGCATTTGTGACTTTCTAGTGGCTATCCCCAGTTTCCCATCTCCCACTGTTACACAGCTCCTTTGAATTTCCTGGCCCTATCTAGCTATCCCCAGTCTCATCCCACACCTGATCCTGTCCCCCCTTTCCTTCCTTCTCTTCTCTCCCTCCCTGGTCTCTCCCTCCATCCTTCTACCTCTTATAATTATTCTGTTCCCCCTTCTAAGTAGGACTGAAGCATCTACACGTTGGTTTTCCTTCTTCTGAGTTGTATCGTGGATATTCTGAGCTTGTTTTCCCCTAATATCCATTTATCAGTGAGTACATACCATGTGTGTTCTTTTGTGATTGGTTTACTTCACTCAGGATGATATTTTCTAGTTCCATCCATTTGTCTAAGAATTGCATGAAGTCATTGTTTTTAATAGCTGAGTTTGTACTCCATTGTGTCAACAAACCACATTTTCTGATCCATTCCTCTCTTGAGGGACATACAGGTTGTTTTCAGCTTCTGCCTGTTATAAATAAGGCTTTTCTGAACACAGTGGAGCATGCGCCCTTGTTTTATGTTGGAACATCTTTTGGGCATATGGCCAGGTCAACTCTGGAAATCAGTCTTGTGGTTGCTTCTTATTCTCTCTTCCCCACCCTTGCTTCCTCCCTCTCTCTTCCCCCTACCTCTAAGATTACATACCTATGTCAGGGTGACTGTCTCAAAAGATTCATTTCCAAATAAAAAATAAGCTAGATGAAGGTATATTATTTCAAGTAGAAGGAAGTGTCTCAACCATTTATCCTTTCTTAAAAGGCATTCACCAAAAGCCAAAATAAATAAATAAATATATTATAAATGGATAATATTAACTTATCTTCAATGATCATTTAGCAATTTTTACCTTTTGACATTGTGTTGATGGAGGCAGATTTATAGCAAGAAATTTCCTTTACACCTATTTAAAGAACAACAGCACCAAAACAAACAAAAATCCCTACAACTGTTCTGTGTTCTGTGATCTTCACTTCCCTTCTATAAGCTGGAATAAACATGCATTCTTTAATTACTTCAGTATTAAAATGATGATGATGATGATGATGATGATGATGATGATGATGATGATAAGAGGCCATGTATGAGAGTGCTGAAAATTCTAGACAGTGTGTAAGCTAAGTCTTCATCACACCAACCACACCTATGCTCAGTGATCTGGCAGAATATCATATGTTCTGTGGAGTTGAACACTGACCTGTGGAATGTCTTATTAAGAGGAAGTTGGAATTTGATCCTTCACATGCAATAGCTCAGTGAACAAAGTAAGATGTGAAACTTTCTGGGCCTTAACCTCTTCACCATTGAAATGTCTACTTTGCTGTCTTGGATCTATTGTGAGAATAGTGTAAGGCAAGAAATATGTTCTGATCCTTGAAACTAGTTTACACAAGCACTAAAAGAAGTTCTCAATGAACTATACTGTGACATTCTCCTGGCACTCCTTTTCCCTGTTGATTTAAGCAAAATCAAGGCACATCCAGCAATTGATGAACAGCAGCAATCAACATCAAATGACTCCTGCATATTTCTCACCTTATGAGGTAGCTTCAAGCATACTTAAAGAAAAAGTGAATCTCACCACCAGGCACTGTCCTCTCAGTTGTTACTATGACATTTCCCTTCTTCTGAAACTATTGCTCATTAGCATTTAATAAGAGCATATGAAATAATCATCATGCCACCTGCCATCATTCGTAAGTTAAAAGAAAAGCAAATCAAACTGTTCTTTTATGAGTACAGCTCAGGTGGCTAAAACAGTTACAGGCAGATAAATATAAATAGACAGCAGAGTGGAATCCCTATAAATGAGCATCCAGTCACCACAAACAGCAGCAAACAGTTCCTCCTCTGTGCCCCAAGGCAATCTCAAAATTCTCTCACTGCATATTTGATTTATCCAGTTATCAGAATGAATTTACACTGTTCCACAGAGGATCAAAGGTGCTAAGTTGCATTAGTTACATGTCAGCTGCCCTCATTTGCTATTTCAAGCTATAAATGATTGTATTCCTAGAGGAACACAAATGATAACTGCCATCGAATTGGATAAAAGTCTGTGTCACATGTAATCCCATGTTCGAGAGTCTTCTACATTTCTCCAGGCTTTGATACATAGGAAAGCTCTCAACAGCTGTGGAAAAATGCTTAGCAAATGGTCAACTTGAAAAAAGCCTTTGTGATGAGAAAGAAGCCTTGCTTTACTCTGACCCAAAGTGGGATCTATAGGTATATTTTGTCTAAGGGGCAACCTTTAGTCTATAGAAAACTGAGAGAATCCAATACCCATAGCCATTATGCATTCAGTTTTGATTGCTCTCAATACGTTCAGTGAATTAGTACAATCACAAAAGAGCCCCCATATTTGCAAATGTCCTCCCAAGAGAGTAAGGCCCAAGTATACATGGGGAAAAAAGTTTTTACAATCAGTAGAATTTACATACAACTTCTGGAGACATGTATTTATTCATTCTATTATGGGTATTTAATCTCCTTTTGCCTTGGTTTTATCTGAAAATGGAGATAGTTAGGTTTTCTCATGGAATTAACAAGTAAGTATTTGAAAAGCTGGATCACAGTGTGACAATAAGGAATGACTGATAAAGAATGCCTAGTGCATCCAGCTATTTAGTAGTGATGGTAGCAGTGGCTCAGGAAGAATGTGATACAGGAAGTCAGGACAGTTAGAGAACAGTTGATATGCTGTTTGGAATGTTTCCGTTGCCCAGATACCAGCCAAGTCTTTTAAGTAAAACTTCATTCTTCCTATGCTCAGTTTTTAATGTAATGTGTAGACAATAATGATATATGCATTTTTTTGTTTGTAATACAAATAATAAACATAAATATAAATGGGAAATAGGTATGGATATTCCCATGAGCTAGATGGAGACAAAGAAGAATAATGGTCTTGACTAAATCTGAGCTGAATTAGTTTCAGTGTGACCCTCACCTGATGGTTCTTCAGTGAGGTTGTTAAATGGTTTCCAGCAGAAGGCATAGCAAAGTGGCACAAACTGAAGCACCTATTGATTCCTCTAGTAATTAGACTTGGTTCCATCAGTCTTTAGTGTGAGGAGAGTTTTGTGGCTAAGCTATACATCAGCATTTGAAGAAAATAATCAGTTCTCAGAATAACAAATATTAATAATTGTAACAACAACTCTGTGGTCTCTGTGATAACTGATATATGGAATATATGTGAATTAGAAAAAATAAAGTCAGGTCAGAGGCCACTTTCTGTCTACCCGCAGACATTCCCATTTTCATCCTCTAAAAAGAAATTATCAATATATTTATAATGTTAACTACCTTGGGACTAATTATGTAAATGATATTAATGGCTGATAATTATTTGCTAATTTGGATGTTGGTAATAAAGTTATGTTTTGATTATGTGGTACTCAAATTTTTATGGCTCATTCAATATGTATAGAAATGACAATTGCAGAATGATCTTTCAATGGAGAATTTAATCTATATAGTTATAGTATGTTGACTTTGCAAAACCTACCTGAGTGTTTTTTCTGATGATAATAGTATGTTTTCTTACATGAAATATATTTAATAACATAAAGGGCTTGGTACTGTAGGATAGAGATAGTTTACTTCTTTAACATTTAAGGTTTTAATTATAATGATTAATGAATGAACAAGAATGAAATAAATGTGAAAAGAAATGTCTGCTCCTATATATTGTGAAGGAGCAGACTTTTTTTTCCAAATTTTTATTAGTATTTACTTCATTTACATACTTTAACATCAATGTGGGTCTTTTCCATGTGGAAATATTTTTATGAAAACAATGGGATGATATTCAAGTTCTGTAAATCATGTATTTATGGATACCAACTTATTTGGGCCACAATTTGGAGAAGTGGATAAGAATAATTTTTATATATTCACTAGTGTGAGAAAACTAAATATTTATATATGTCTTAGCTTCATTTATGTTGTTGTAATGAAATAGAACTTAGCCAAGGAGGGGTTAATTAGAATTGCAATTCCAGGTTATAGTCCATGATTGTGAAGAATCCAGGGTAGAGACTTAAAGTATCATTTCTATAGTGGAGAGGAGAGGAGAGGAGAGGAGAGAGGAGAGGAGA
>NC_034590.1:65733479-65777929 GCF_900095145.1 Mus pahari
GAGAGGAGAGGAGAGAGAGAGAGAGAGAGAGAGAGAGAGAGAGAGAGAGAGAGAGAGAGAGAGAATGGATCTCTACTTGTGTATTTGCTTCCCTGTCTTGCTGGCTTGGTTTCTTCCTTGCTTGTTCTCAGCTTGCTGGCTTGCTCTCGGCTAGTTTATTTCTTCTTTGCACTGATCCCCAACTAGGAAATTTCATCACCTACAATCACCTAATCACCCACAAATATGGTGGTTCTTCCTATGTAAATAACTAATCAAGACCATCTCCTGGTGATTTGCCAATAGGTCAATCTGATCTATATAATTTTTCATTACAAGATTCTTTCTTGGTAATTATTAGTAGTGTTGGTAGCTAAGGCCACTAACCCAACCACAAAATAGAATGACATACATGTAACAGAGAACACCACTGTGATGTGAACAAGAGACTGTCAGAAAAGAAGGGGCTGTGACATTTTCTATAAGTAATTAACACTGTTTGCATAGCTCAGAATTATAAGAGCCAATGGCAATTCAAAGGAGTTAGCTTTTCTCTTACATCTTTTTTCCAAAATTTACTTTTTTGAGCATTTCATACACTTATACAACTTACTATGACTGTACAATCCATTCTTTCCACTGCCCATTCCTTCACATTCCTACGGAGTGTCCTCCTCACAGCTTCATGTCTTGTGTCTTCTCAGTCTTTCTTCTTTTAAAATATCCCACTGTATCCAACTGCTTTGTCCATGTGTACCTGGTTTGGGGGCAAGGCACCAGAACATGAGCAACCACTGGCCATACCACAAAAGCTGCCATTTACTGTGAGTACATCCTCCACTATTGATGGCCCATAGGATCACTTCCCTGCCCATGCTGGGATATTGACTAGCTTTATCAGGTACACAGCTGATGTGAATTTGTGAACACAGAAGTCTGAGCATGTCCAGAATACAACTATTACTTCCTGGTGTGTGTAACAAATACATTATTTGCAAAGTTCTAAGAAAACAGGATCTTCCTGTTAGTCCAAGTCCAGAAATATCTACACGTAAATTTGAATAAATCATATGTTTTTTTTTTAACCAATTATTGTGCTGCCTTAGCTAATTCCTGCATTCGGCAAAAATAAAGACTGTGACGTACTCCATAAGTTTTTTCTGAAAACAAAGGCAGTTTTATTCTGAAAACAAAGGCAATTTTATTCTGAAAACAAAGGCAGTTTTTCTAAAAGAAACTAAAGAAAACAAAATTTTAGTGATAGGAAGAGTGAAAATTTAATGAAAAAGCAAAGCATAGCTGTTACTGTCATCAGGAACTACATATTTTTACTTTGCATATTTTCATAAATACAAAGTATTTTTCTTGTTCATTATATCTTGCATATTTGAAATATACCTATATATCTAAGTATTGAAACCCAAGGCTTTAGAATGTTATCTATAAAAATCTTTGTGTATATTTGTGTAATAGAATCATCTGTGGCTATATTCTTTTTTTTCTCTGTAAAGAGTATCTACTGAAGGCAAAAATGTTAGTTACTTATTTTAGCCTCTCAATATAACTTAATGTAAAAATAAATATTCAACAATTAATTTGCTTAAATAAAAGTAGTCAGAAGCAGCCATTAAGTTTTATTCTCCTGAACTATACACATGCTATGTGCATTGAGATATCCCATAAAATAAAAAGCTTTCTCTGAACCCACTCCTGACATTTGAATCAAGCTGCAATGTGTTAACTCAATATCCAGTTGTGAAAAATATGTTAATATTTCATTCACTTTGCTTTATTATTTTATACAAATGGATGAAAAAACAAAGCTCCCGAGACTGTTGAGAAGTAGCATAGGTAACACAAACTAGATATAATTAAGGAAAAATAGAGATTATTAGGTTCTCCTAGCCTTTCACCTCTATTAGGTTACCTGCTGGCCTTCAGACCCATCAGTGATGTTTTCAATTATGAGTAAAATTAATAAGGCCCGAGATGGAAAAAATGGCTGAAAATATACCCTTTCATGACTAAAAAATGAACTGTCATTAGCAACTTTGTAATTGGATTTAAGCAATTTGGGAACAGAACACCTAATGGAATCTGCTCCGTTATCTAGCTAGTGAATTTGTCAAAATATGGAAGTCAGGAATCAACTAATATTTTCTCTGTCTTGTGAAATAATACTTTGAGCTTACATAACTTTAAGATACTTCTTGAGTTTGTAAAGAACACACCTGTACATTTTCTCTGTTACCTTAATCATTAGATTTATCAGTTACTTAAAGGAATTCTTAGAATTACTAATATAGTTTTAATAAACCAATAAGGAACTGTTTAGCTTTTGTCTTACCTGTCTCCACATCTTTCATTTTTCATTACATGTATTTATTTAATTGAGGGTGTATGCCAGGGGAGTGTGCACAAGAAAAAGAACACCACGCAAGAGTCACTACTATCGTTCTGCCAGGTGGGGTCTGAAGATAAATTAACACACACTAAAGAGCAGAAAACCTACCTTAATTACCTTTAGATTGAGTGCATAGGTCAATGGAAGAGAACACAAACAGTCCTGAGTTCAATTCTCAGTACACTCTCTGTTCCCAAATGTAGTTTGTCATAGCACTTTTATAACCTCATCTCATCATATATAGAATATCTGATTTTCTTAACACAGATGCTTATTGTTTAGAACAACATTCTAAATGTGTTGTTCATTCACTCACTTGCTCAGACACAGAGGGCTGGGTACCAATTAACGCCATGGGTTCGACTTCACTTCAGAATCCACCCACGTGGAGTTCTAACAACCTTTCTTGTTTGCATCTGAAAAGCTGCCTCCTTGATTCTTGTGTGCTTTAATATTTTCTTAATCAAAACACTTAAAAACATTTAAAACTGATACATGACTTTTTAAAACTCCATCCTATGTTCAATTAAAAAAAAGATACCCATTACTGTCACTGTGTAGCCATCATGAGCTTTACTTCATTATGGAAACACCCAAATCATCTTGTTCTTTACACTACACAACATGTCAGGTGTTTGGATGAATTTGCTGAGCAGTTGTAAAGTATATAGAAAGGTTTGCACCGTCATATTAGCAAATTAGAAATGTTCAATATTAGCATGACTTATCATATTGTCATATTTATTTAAATAAATGTATTGTGCAATTAATTTTTAAAGACTGAGAAAACACAGGTCATTTGGATATAAAATTACATTGGAGTTAGGGAGCATAAAAAAGACTGAGCTCTGCTGTGTGTTCCTGCATCTTCTTTAAGACACTTCCAGCTCTCTTCCCCAAGAACCATCCAGATGCACACAGCTACCTCCTTTTGCTATTTTAAAGCAATTAAATTAATTTGTAGAAAATAACACTTGTCTACTGCTCTCACTGTACGAGATTAGATTCTCTCTGCGTTTTCTAGGTTATCACTGTAGAGTGTGTTTATCATTTTGAAATTTAATGTCAAGAACTACAATATTTCTTTGCTTCTATATAAAAACATAAATAGATAGCTAATTTTCACAAACTTGCATTTACTTTAGAAGCTTGCTATACATAACTCCTGTCAATTTATTATAATTTAGGATAGGAAATCAATAGAATTCAGTGGTGTTTTCTTTAGCTATATATCTCCAAATTTGAGTTTTTGTACCTTTAATCCCACCTAGCATTCAACAGGGAGAACAAATTGCAATGCAGACACTATATACTGGGATACAGAATTAAAGTTATATGATTATAATAGTATTTTATGTGCTATATGTCATACTACAAAATTTATCCATTTTAATTTTTTTTGGTTTTGTTTTGTTTTGTTTTGTTTGTTTTGTTTTTTCAAGATAGGGTTTCTCTGTATAGCTCTGACTGTCCTGGAACTCACTTTGTAGACCAAGTTGGCCTTGAACTCAGAAATCTGCCTGCCTCTGCCTCCTGAGTGCTGGGATTAAAGGCATGTGCCACCACGTACGGCTCAAAATTTATCCATTTATTATGAATACTTAGTGAGCATTACATTGAGAAATATCTTATGGTGGGCAGGTAGATTACCTGGAAATGCGTATATAAAATGTGTGTGTGTGTGGTGTGTGTGTGTGTGTGTGTGTGTGTGTGTGTGTAAGCTAGCTGGATTTAAAATTCAAAAGTGTTTATAGAATTCATGGAAAGATGGTTCAATGTATATGAAGACCTAAGTACAGATCTCAGGATCTACATGCAAAACTATCATGGGCAAGTACTTATCTGTAATTCCAGCCTTGGGTATACAAGCAAGGACAGAGTGAAAACTGAAGTTTGCTTGTCACAAACCTACCTCAGTGACAGCCCCTGTGTCAAGAGAAGAGGTAGAGAGGACTCCAGCTTGACACCCAATGTTCCCTTCTGTCCAATAAGCACACAGGAATGAGCCGGTATCATACATACAGATGCCATGCTCACAGACCCTGAAACTTAAAAAAAAAAAATGATTGTGTGGAAGAGGGAAAGAAAATGTAAGGAAATATTCAGTTGTAAAATAGGAGGAAATATTTTGAGTGAGTTGAAAATATTTAGTCTGAAGTGAGGAGCCAGAACCGTTTAATGCTTGGAGGCATGGTGGAGGTCTTTAGGAGAATATTGATGTGACAGTTTGCTGCAGTTCATTTAAAAGCATTCTTAGGATGCTGGCAATGGATAGTTGAGCTAAGATCAAACTAATATTTCTTACAGATAAAAGGGGGGTTGTCTTTGAGTTTTCTAGATGCTAACAAAAGAGTTTTGTTTATTTTCTGCAAAATCCAAGAAAGGAAAATAATTTTTTTATCCTAGGAGACAATATCTGATCCTCCTCTTGAAAGACTATATGACTGGGAAATAATGGAATTGAATTGAGTTTCTACTCTGCCTTTATGAAATGGTGAGATTTACATAATATCTTTTCTTGGATGTCACTATTATTCCTGTGACATCACTGGCAGTTTTTGCCTATAGTCTTCTAGGAGATAGTCTTTTATTCGTTCCAATTAATATAAAGCCTAAAAATACTAAAGTGCTCTTAGAATTTTAAAGAATGGTTTTGATCAAAAAGTAAAGTATGAGGAAAATCTTGTGCAGCAATTACGAATAAGAGACTAGAATTCAAATGGTCTTCAAGACTAATGTTCCCCTTCACCTTTTTAGAAAAAAATAACTTTTATTAAGAAAAAATATAGTGGTTTAATTACAAACATTCAGGGGGTATTGTGTAAGAGATTAGGAGACTATATTATTTTAAGACTCCTAATACTATTTAAAATCAAACAAGAATCCATATAAACTGTTACTGTTTTACATATACATTAGCTAGTAAATGGTACATAAACTGACATTATTTTGTAAAAGTACATAACACAGTGTTTATAGTGGAGAGTGCTTATATGGGAAGTGGAGACATCCTTGTGGAAGCAGGAGGTTTGGGGTATGGCACAGTCAAAATGTGGACAGGAGGCTGGGAATAAAATCTGGAGTGTAAATACATACGTACATACATACATATATACATACATACATACATACATACATGGCAAAAATGTGCTCAGCAATGTACTTATTGCTAGTTCTTCAAACAGTTTAGTAGCTTTGCTTTCAACAGGCTGTAGAAGTATCCAGGGTGACCTGACACTCTCTGTGCAATCCGAAAAAGGTCACATTTCACACTTGTTAGAGAGGGATAGAATGGGATAGCCCTCTAGCTACCACATGCACAAATGCATAGAGACAGGGCAAACATATACATCATGACACCAAACTCTGCCTGCAGTGTCACACTGAAGGTTACAAGATATGACAAAGGTGACCTAGCCTAAAACTTCCTGCAGGTTAATTGGTAGATCTCTATTTTATCAATTTATTGTCAGAGCCTCTGTATCTTGGGAAATCCCCTCTATTCTTCATAAGTTGATTTCCTGATATGTCTTGTGGGCATAATAACTCCTGAAATCAACCTCATCTTTCATATTCTATTTTTTATGTCTTCCTGTAAACTATCATAGTCATCTTAAAAATACAAAAACAAAACAAAACTTGTATGTGGACATTTCTAGTATCCTAGTTTGTGAGAAGGGTTATAAAACCTAGTAGAGCAGTGACATTTACAATTTAACCTTACAAATTCAGATTTTTTTTTTTACTGTATTTTTCTAAGGATTCCCTAAGCTAACTCTGTCTTCAGGAAATCCTAAAGTCACAAGTGATAGAAATTTAATCAGGTCTTGAGTGCAGTGTTAGCCAGCTGAAATCCTAGCTAGAAGAGAAAGGGTTCACAAATCTCCATATCCAGCTGAAAGCTATTTACAATTGATGACTTCTTGGACAGAGGAAGTCACATGACAGACTACCTCCGCTCTATTAGATGCTCCAACACCCATGTACATGCAGGAAACATTTAATGGACTCAGAAAGTAATAAGAAAAAATGAACACATGAAGTTAGAAAGACAAGGTGGTAGTGAGATAGGAATGGGATTGGAGAGGAAAGAAAGGACACGGATTTGTTCAAAATATACATATGTATGAAAATTTCAAACCATATAAAATTTAAAAGCTACCCATAATTGTCCAGTCTATAATGAAATCCTGTCACTTTGTGCTTTTTGCTTACTGCTTTGGCTTATTACTTGGATGCTGATACCAGAACATGCATAGCCTCTATAGTGGGACCTGTTTCTCTTAGTATTGAGCATCTCCTACTTGCTTTGCAATGTCTACAAAGATAGTCCCCTACCAGGTTAAATCTCTCTCTTCCAATGTGTATCTTGTCATTCACATGAAACTGTATGAAGGGTCTGGTATGTTATCATCTCCCTTTAAAATATTCTTCAACTAGAACTACTGGTTTAAAAAAAAAATAGCATCTCAGACTAAAGTTGTCCTGTCTACAATTGGAGAGGATTTTGTTATATTCATCTAGACTTCTGACTTATCGTGGTGTTCAGCACTTGAAAATTTTATTCTCTATCAGGATGACTTAATGTTAGGTCCTATGGTGGTATATGTTAAGACACCATGTATTTTTGATGATTTTCACTGTGGTGGGTACATTTACTCTTCTTGCTGGGAATAATGTTGTGTGTCTATAAATGGATAGATAATCAAAACATGGAGTCTTTAATCAAGGATTTTGTGATTTAGTAATAAAAACAGGCATATAAAAAACAGCCATCTAAGAAGCATATTCTATAAGACGCATATCACTAACTGGTGACAAAATTAGTGTACCAACACACAGTAGCTATAGCAAAACATAATGAGTCATATTAAGTCCTACACTCCACAGAAATAGCCAGCTATGCTCTCCAGAAGTAGGCAGGAATTGTTTCAAATGTATGGAATATACTTCAGAAAAAGAGGTTCACTAGCTTTAATTAATTGCGTTTGTACCTATTGTTATTATTAAGATAGCTTAGAAAACCATGTTATAGCCACCATGGCTCAAAATCCAGTTCTTTCACAGTTTCTTTAAGAACTAAAGACGACAAAGGAAATATAGAGCCAGGGTGACTGACAGAAGGGTTTTGTTAAGTCTTTTGTTAAATATCAGGAAGTTATAAATTATTTACTTATATGTATCATTTAAGTGTACTTTACTGATATAAAATACAAAAACTTATAGTCATTTATAGTGTAATGTGAATTTTACATGTGTATGTAATATTAATGAGAGAACAAACATATATATTCTTGATCTAGCCTTTGTTCTTGCTGTTTGATAGTTTAGAGTTTTACATTTGAATTTATGGTCAGGTAGTCAAGCCTTCCAGTATTCTAGCTGGAGATACTGACATTATCAAGCCCCAACAAAGATGGCATGAGGGATTCCTCATCTTGAATGTGTAGTTTAAAGAGTAAGCACTCCACATTGGAATTTTAGATAAATAAGGGAGAGCAGAGCTCAGAGGCCTAACTAAAGGGTAGGTTGCCCTTTGTTCCATGTTGCTACACAAAGTCCCAAACCACAAAGACATTTGTGTTGATCTTGTTATTAATCAATAACCTGATTGCCTGGCATTATTAAAGGAAATATTACCAAGTCTGTAAAGTATGTTTGCCAATACAATTATGGGATAGTTTGATAGGTATAACCCAGTAGACGCATGTGTTTTAATGCTTGGCCCATAAGGAGTGTAACTGTTAGTAGTTGTGGAATTGTCAGAGTATATGTGGCTGTGACAGGGGAAGTTTATCACTGTGGAGCGATGCTTTGAGTTTGCCTATGCTCCAGGTAGGCCTAATGTAATAGTCTCCTTCTGCTGCTTGTAGATCAAGATGTAGAACTCTCAGCTAATTCTCCATAACTATTTCTGCCTGCATGCTGCCATACTCCCTACCATGATGATAATAGACTAATCTCTGAAACTGTGGACCAACCACAATAAAATATTTTCCTTATTAAGAATTGCTATCATCATGGTGTCTCTTCATAGCAGTAGAAACCCTAAGAAAAATAGCTTTTAAATTTTCCTGGTACCAAAAATCAAATATATGCAGTGAACCTGAATTGTCAGTTTTAGCCCTTTGGTTTATACTTTAGTAGTAATGGATAGTATTATCAGACACTGAATAATGCCCATGACTCTGATAGATCTGATTAAGCCTTCTTGCCAAATCAACTTAAAAAAGAACAAAAACTTACTTTGCATTTGCTACTTAAGCAAGGGGGAAAATAACTCATTTAGGACTGAATAAAACTATATTCCTCCAACTCATAGATGAATAGGTCTGTGATAAAGTACAACTTTTCTCAGAAAATAAACTTAAACAATTGGAAAATTGGGGTTACTGTGCATGAATTGCAAATAATGGGCACTTAAGCATTGAATCTACAAAAAAGGCAGTCGGGAAAGATGAAGGACATTCCAACAAGAAACTAGAAGTCTGGCAAAGGCATCAGGCTGTTGGCAGTTTATTGCATGGTGATTAGAAGTATAATGGCAAGCTGATTTCAGTAGTACAAGATGGAAGAGGCTAAGAGGACAAGATATATGCTGGCTCACAGTCTATACAGAAGCTATGTATTGATGCATGACCTCTTGGAAATAAAGCAAAAACAAAACAAAATACCCACAACTGACTGATCAAAATACCCACACACATATGAAAAATGATCAACTCAGCCCAGAACACAGAAAACCTAAAAATGTTTATACTGACACAGTTATTAATGAAACCATGATGCTCAGAACACTTCTCATTGTTACATAGATCATTTGGATATGCAGCCAATGTTCATTTTGTGCTTACTATACTACAGGCCAAGATTGCATCAGAAATAACACAAAGAAAACAAGTAAGATGACTTTCTTCAAATTCAATAAACAGAATATATTAAAACAGATTATTAACAATACAAATATTACATATTAAATATTGCAGACTGATATAATTTTTAAATTTTATTTAGTCTTTTTTTTACAGTCTAGATTTTATCCCCCCACCCTCTGACTATTCCACATCCTATGTCTCCCTCACATTCCCATACTCCCACTCTCCCCCATCACCCTCTAACCCCACTGTGTCTCCAAGAGGATGTCCCTATCCCCCACTACTGCAGCTAGTCTGCTCCTCTGAAAACACCATAGCCTGAAGGAATCCCAAGAGGTCCACGGCACACAGAACAACTGACACAATAGCCTGAATGCATCTCAGGAGTTCTGCAGCACACAGGACAATTGATCACCAGCTTGTTAGCTCCCCTAAAGACAGCAGAGCCTGAAGGCATCCAGGGAGTTCCTCTGCACACAAGGCAACTGGCCAACTGACCCTACAGTCTGAAGATCTTCCAGAAGATCTGCTGCACACAGGGAAACACAAACCACATTCCATAGGCCTCCCTGGAAAACATCTACACAGAGGGCAACACTTGACTGCTCCTCTGAAGACAAAACAGTCTGAAGACATTCAAGGAGATCTGCTGCAGCCAGGGCAACAAATCAGCAGCTTCTCTGCACTTCTTCACGAAGACCCCGCAATCAGAAGACACCACAGAAGGTCTGCTAAAGCCAGGGCCACAGGCCGACAGGAGACCTGAAGCAACCCAGGGACAAAAGAGGCAGGCTCCAGACAGAGATACCCAAAGCAGAAAATACCAGGAATAATCAGATGACAAGAAATAAGTGCAAGATCATAAGCAACAGAAGCCAATATAATTTGGCATCATCAGAATCCAACACTCATACCACAGCAAGCCCTGAAAAATCCTATCTCATGAAGATAATAAAGTCCCCTAAGGAGAATATAAATAACTCGCTGAAAGAAATACTACCGAAAACATGGGTAAACAGGTAGAATCCCTTAAAGAGGAAACAAATAAATTCCTTAAAGAAATAAAGGATAACACAACCAAACAGGTGAAGGAATTGATTAAAGTGGTCCAAGACCTAAAATTGGAAGTAGAAACAATAAAAAATAAATAAATAAAAATAAAAACCACAAATGGAGGCAACGCTGAAAATGGAAAACCTAAGAAAGAGGTCAGGAATTATGGATATAAACATCACCAGCAGAATTCAAGAGGTAGAAGAGAGAATCTCAGATATATAAGATACCTTAGAAGAGATTGACACAACTGTCAAAGAAAATTCTAAACGTAAGAAACTCCTAACACAAAATGTCCAGGAAATTGAGAACACAATGAAAGGACCTAATCTAAGAATAATTGGAATAGAGGAGAGCAAAGATTCTCAGATCAAATGACCTGAAAATGTCTTCAACAAAATCATAGAAGAAAATTTCCTCAACCTAAAGAAAGAGACAGCCATAAATGTACAGATGCCTATAGAACACCAAATAAATGGAACCAGAAAAGAAAATCATCTTGTCACAATAATAATCAAGACACTAAATGCACAGAACAAAGAAAGAATATTAAAATTGAAAGGCAAAAGGGCCAAGTAACTTATAAAGGCAGACCTATCAGAATTACACCAGACTTCTCAACAGAGACACTAAAATCTAGAGGAGCCTGGTCAGAGGTCATGCAGACTCTAAGAGAACACAAATGCCAGCCCAGGCTACTATACCCAACAAAACTCTTAATCAACATAGAGAGACAAACCAAAATATTCCAGGACAAATCCAAATTCCAAAAGTATCTATTTACCAATCCATGCTTACCGAGGATTCTAGAAGGAAAATGCCAACACATGAAGGGTGTTCTACATTAAAGAAAAAACAAGATATTAATCAACTCACAACAAAACCAAAAGGAGAAAAACACATCCATATAATGCCACCTGCAAAAAACAAACATAACAGGAACTAACAATCTGTCTTTAATATTTCTCAACATTAATGGACTCAACTCACCTATAAAAAGACATAAGGTGACAGACTAGATATGTAAACAGGATCATGCATTTTGTTGCATACAAGAAACACACTTCAATAACAAAGACAGACACTACCTCAAAGTAAAAGGCTAGAAAAAGTTCTTCCAAGTAAATGATCCCAAGAAACAAGCTAGAGTTGCCGTACTAATACCCAATAACATAGACTTTCAATCAAAAGTTATCAAGCAAGATGAGAAAGGACACTTCATATTCATCAAAGGAAAGAAATACAAGAGAAAGTCTCAATTCTGAACATCTCTGCTCCAAATGCAAGGGCACCCACATTCATAAAAGAAACTTTACTAAAGCTCAAAATACACATTGAACACTACAAAATAATAGTGGGAGAATTCAACACCCTACTCTCACTAATGAACAGGTCATTGAAACAGAAAATAAATAAGCACAGTGAAACTAATAGAGGTTATGAACCAAGTGGATTTAATAGTATCTACAAAATATTTCACCCTAAAACAAAAGAATGCACCTTCTTCTGTACCTCATGGTACCTTCTCCAAAATTAACCATATAATTGGTCACAGTACAAGCCTCATCTGATACAGAAGATTGAAATAAATTCATGCATCCTATCAGATCATCATGGACTAAGGCTGGTCTTCAATAACAACAAAAACAACAGAAAACTCACATACACGTGGAAACTGAACAACTATCATCTCAATGATAACGTGGTCATGGAAGAAATAAAGAAATTAAAGACATTTTAGAATTGAATGAAAATGAAGGCACAACATACCCAAACTTATGGGATACAATGAAAGCAGTGCTGAGAGGAAAATTCATAGCACTAGAAGTCCTGGTAAATAAATTGGAGAGATCTTAGCAACAGCATTCCTGAGAGCTCCAAAACAAAAAGAAACAAAACACACACAAGATGAGTAGAAGGTAGGAAATAGTCAAACTCAAGGCACTATCAACTAAAGATACAAAGAATCAACAAAACCCAAAGCTGATTCTTTGAAAGAATCAACAAGATAGATAAACCCTTAGTCAAAGTAAATAAAGGGCCCAGAGGCAGTATCCAAATTAACAAAATCAGAAGTGAAAAGGAAGACAACAACAGAAAAGGAGTAAATTTAAAAAAAAAAAAAATCATCAGATCATACTACAAAAGCCTATATGCAACTAAATTGGAAAATCTCCATGAAATGAATGATTTTCTAGACTAATACCACATAAAGAAGTTAAATCAAGAGCAGGTAAACTATCTAAACAGGCCCATATCCCCTAAGGAATATAAGAAGTCGTTAAAATCCTCACAACCAAAAAAACTGGGGCCAGATAGCTTTAGTGCAAAATTCTACCAAATCTTCAAAGAAGACCTAATACCAACATTCCTCAAACTATTCTATAAAATCAAAACAGAACGAACACTACATAATTCATTCTGTGAAGCCACAATTACTCTGATAGATAAACCACACAATGAAACAACAACAAAAAAGAGGACTTCAGACCAATTTCGCTTGTGAATATCGATTCAAAATTACTCAATAAAATTCTTGCAAACTGAATCCAAGACTGATGGTTAATTGGTCAGAAACACTCAAGTGTTTGCAATTTTAAAAAGTTCTACCTAATATTATCTTGTAACCTTTGTTTAAATTGTGGTACCCTTTTAGGCAATAGCACCCCTATTTGTACAAAAAAGGTGTCTATGTAAATTCTTTGTGATATTCTAGGTTCATCTCATTCTTTCTTTCATCTGGCTGTATGAAGTAAATTTTTCTACTCTATTAGGCTGTTTCTTTCATCCTTGTTTTACCTCTTCTTTCAGATATCCTCTATGATTCCAATCTTGTGGTTGCCACATCCTTTAGAGTTGAAGATAAATGAGGTTATGGGGTGCCTGACATGGGCTGCTAGAACTTCTACAAAAGTAGTGTGCACACTTAACTACCAAGCCATTCTCCATCACCTCCTTCAAATTTTTATATACTTTTGTGACCATTTCAAAAAGTAAAAAAAAAAAAATGCATTACAAAGCTTTCATGACGAAGAAATAAAAAAGTTTTTTGAGGGGATAAAGATGAGTAACTTGATTAAGAATATGCTATTTGTGCACATTGCTGCATGATACAAGGCTCCAGTAAAAATACTGGTTGATATATTAGTTAATACATGAAAACAAAAGTTTGTTGTTGTTGTTGTTTTTAAATTTCTCTTGTGAATGAATTGGTTGTTGGATAGCTAAAGCCTAGATTGCAAGGGAAGACTTCTGTGCTAAGGGAATTTATATTCTACAGGGTCCAAATGGGAATGCTCTAGTTTAGAGTTGGGCAAGAGATCTGTAAATGTACAACCCATTAGTCACTAGCACAGAATCACATGCATTAGCTATGTTTACTATTGAACTGTCTGTCTGTCATCAGAAACACAGATTTCCAAAGATTCTTCATCTGTCTCTGAGTGAAGTTAATGGTGTGAGCTAAGATGTGAAGAGGAGTGAGTACTAGAAAACATGCATGAAAAGTAATTTTGAGACTATTTCTCTAGTACCTAGTAAATTGTCCCTTCCAAAAGAGAAGAATCCATGTCTTGCCCAGTGGGAACTATTTGCCTTCTCTCAAGGCTAACATTCTTAATATGAAAAAGTAACCTTTTCTCATTGCTCTCTTATGTCCTTCACTTTAACCTCATGAAAAGCTTTTGCTCACAAAGCCAACTATTTCCTTTCTGGAGTGGATTGACAGAACAGATAAGGGAAAAGGGACTCTTTCTAAAGTCCTTGCTTTTTGTCTCCCCTCTCAAAAGCACAAGAGTCCCAGCTTGCAAAATTAAGCAGCTAAGAATATTTGATGCCTCCTTTTGAAATGTCAGACCTTACATAAACCTTTCCCAAAGTAAGTTTAAGTCTTTGCCCTAGACAAGTTCATATTTCTATGGCTTTTCCTTCTCAGTGATGCTTGGTTCTCTAATAGCGATCTAATTCCACATAATTGTGGTCTTTCCCCAAGTGTTCCTAAATGTCAACTCATGAGGAGGGATCAAAGGTTATAATAAATTTTTCTAAAAAGCTTCAAAATGATTGTTGCCAAATAGCTTCAACCTTCATTAATGTCACAAGGAAAGTGTCGTACTCTAGGATAGGTGTAGAATTGCATAAGCAAAATCAGTTATCACTGAATCAAAAAGTGTGTTTGAGTGTGTGTATGTGCCTGTATGTTTGTGTGTGTTGTAGTTCACACCACAGTGTGTTTGTAAAAGTCAGAGGACATCCTTCCCTGTTAGCATTTTATCTTGTTTAAGACACTATCTTGTTCATTGCTGCACATCTGAGTTTAGCAGACCTGTGAACCTTCAGGAATTCTGTCTCCACATCTCATCAACCTAGGATTTCTATGGATTATATGTGAGTGTTAGCATGTCTGACTTCATGTGGGTTCAAGAGATCTGAATGCAAGTTCTTCCCCTTGTATACCAAGTGCTTTACCCAGCAATCCATTTCCTAGCCCAAGTAGACTGCATTTGTAGACTTATAGATGGACAAATGTTTTGGCAATGATGAAAATGTGCAGATATTGAATTTATCTGTGCTATGCTGTATTTGTTTTTCATTAAACACGTTGTATAGATGTAGCCACCATCTTTATTCTTATTTTCCACGAACAACAAATTGGCAACTATAGTCAAAAGACTTGTAAGGCATTTATGAGACAATATTCATATTTACCACTATAAAAATTTGTGTAGATTTGATAATTTGTGTAGGTTTACCATGCTATAAGGAAGAATTATCTTGACCTTGAGTACTCAGTGATAGCTAATAATCTATGAGCAAAAACCAGATGCTTTTTATTTTTATTTATTTTTATTTTTTATTAATCATTCCATTACTTTACATCTCAAATAATATCTTCTTCCCAGTTACCCCTCGGCAAGCCTCCCAATCCCACAATCTCTCTCTCCTCTTTCTACATTGCCTCTATGAGAGTGCTCTCTCACCCACCTACCATCTCTTGCCCTACCCCTCCAGCATCCCCCTCCACAGAACCAAGGGCCTCCCCTCCCATTGATGCCACACAAGGTTATCTTCTGCTACTTATGTACCTGGAGCCAAGGATCCCTCCCTGTATACTCTGGTTGGTGGTCTAGTCCCTTGGAGCACTGGGTGGTCCAGGCAGCTGATGTTGTTCTTCCTATGGGCTTGCAATCCCCTTCAGCTCCTCCAATCCTTATGCCAGCTCCCCCATCAGGGTCCCTAAGCTCAATCTGATAGTTGGATCCAAGCATCCACATCTATATTGGTCAGTTGCTGTCTGAACCTCCCAAGGAGCAGCCACACCAGATTCCTGTGGCAACAGCAACAATGATAGGTTTGGTGCCTGCAGACATGATGGATCCCCATGTCGGGCAGTCCCTGGATAGCCTTTCCTTCAGTCTCTGCTCCATTTTTTGTACCTTTCTTCCTTGGGAAAAGAACATTTCTGGGTTAAAAATTTTGAGATATGTGTGCTTGGCTCCATTGCTCAACCAGGAGTCATGCCTATTTACTGGAGATGGTCTCTACATGTTCTATCACCCCTTCTCTGCTAAAATTATCTCAGTTGGGTCCTGGGAGTCTTTCCTTTCCCTGGTATCTGTGACACTCCAGTGACTACCCCCAGTTACTCATCACCTCACTATATTTTTTTATTCAATTTCCTGACCCTCTGCACCTCTCTCCTGTCCTGTCCAATACCTGATACAGAACCCCTAATTTGCTCTCCCTCATCTTTCACTCCAATTTCCCTCCCCTTTCTTCCTCTTCCCTCAATCATCCTGTCCTGCCCTCAATGCAGGACTGAAACATCCATACCATGATCTTTCTTTCTTCCTCCTAAGCTTCATAGGGTCTATGAGTTCTATCATGGGCATTGTAAGTTTTGGGCCTAATATCTGCTTATCAGTGAGTACAAACCATTTGTGTTCTTTTGTGTCTGGGTTACCTCATTCAGGATAATATTTTCTAGTTCCATCTACTTGCCTGTGGATTTCATGAAGCCATTGTTTCTAATAGCTGAGTAGTACTCCATTGAGTAAATGTACCACATTTTCTGTATCCATTCCCATGTTGAGGGACATGGGTTCTTTCCAGCATCTGGCTATCATAAATATGGCTGCTATAAACATAGTAGAGCATGTGTCCTTGTCAGTAGCCTTCCTCTACTCAAAGAATAAATGGACTGAGAAAGAAATTAGGGGAAACAACACCCTTCACAATAAGTCACAAATAATATAAAATACCTTGTTATGACTCTAACCAAGCAAGTGAAAGATCTGTATGACAAGAACTTCAAGTTCTGAAGAAAAAAAATTGAAGAAGACCTCAGAAGATGGAAAGAGCTCTCATGCTCATGGACTGGCAGGATTAATATAGTAAAGATTGCCATTTTACCAAAAGCAATCTACAGATTCAATGTAATCCCCACCAAAATTCCAACTCAATTCTTCATAGAGTTACAACGAGTAATTCTCAAATTCATTTGGAATAACAAAAACCCAGTATAGTGAAAAACTGTTCTCAACAATAAATGAAGTTCTGGGGACATACCACTCCTGACCTCAAGCTGTACTACAGAGCAATAGTGATAAAAAATATATGGTATTGGTACAGAGAGAGGCAGGTAAATCAATGGAATAAAATGGAAGACCCAGAAATAAAACCACACACCTATGGTCACTTGATCTCTGACATAGGAGCTAAAATCATCCAGTGGGAAAAAAAGACAGCATTTTCAACACATTGTGCAGGTTGAACTGGCAGTCAGCATGTAGAAGAATACTAATCAATTCATGATTATTTCCTTGTACAAAGCTCAAGTCCAAGTGGATCAAGGACCTCTACATCAAACCAGGTACTCTGAAACTAATATAAAAGATACTGATGAAGAGACTCAAGCACATGGGCACAGGGGGAAATTCCCTGAACAGAACACCAATGGCTTATGCTCTAAGATCAATAATCAACAAATGGGACCTCATAAAATTGCTAAGCTTCTGTAAGGAAAATGACACTGTCAATAGGACACAATGGCAACCCACAGATTGGGAAAAGATCTTTACCAACCCTACATCTGATAGAGAGCTAATATCCAAAATATACAAAGATCTCAAGAAGTTAGACTTCAGAGAACCAAATAGTCCTATTAAAAATGAAGTACTGTGCTAAACAGAGAATTCTCAAGTGTGGAATCTCAAATGTCTAAGAAGCACATAAAGAAATATTCAACATCTCTACTCATCAGGGAAATGCAAATCAAAACAAGCCTGAGATTCCACATCACACCAATCAGAATGGCTAAGACCAAAAGTTCAGGTGACAACAGATGCTGGTGAGGATGTCAAGAAAGAGGAACAGTCCTTCATTGCTGGTGGGAATGCAGGCTGGTAAAACCACTTTGGAAATCAATCTGGTGGTTCCTAAGAAAACTGTAAATAATTTTCCTGAGGGTCCAGCTATACCACTACTTGGCATATACCCAAAAGATGTTCCAACATATGCAGTTTAATGTGTTCATTTACAAATTGCATTGGCTCCAACACATAATTAGGAATATTTTAGACTCTCTTGCTATTTATTTGAGACTACTTTAAATTTATTTATGTAAGTTATAAAACATGTTTCAATACCTGGTAGCATTATATGTTTAAATTCCATCCCATTGGTTTTTTTTGTTTGTTTGTTTTTTTCTGTTTTTAGTCATTATGCTTGTTTCTTTTGCATATTGAGGTTTAATTAATATTTTCTTTTACTTCTAATTCAAGAACAATCCAAGATGTACTTGCCTCATGACATGTAAAGTAGAGAACATGGGTAACATTTTGTAGCCAAATATCCCTGCCTGAATACTATCTATCTTCATATTCACAGGAATCACAGAAACACTGACAATTTACTTTCTATACATCTTAGCACTTCCCATTTGGTTGTACACAGGTATTTTATCCATTTTATTACTCACAAGAATGAATTTTTCTTTAGGTGTATTTTTGACTACACATGTGCAAGTTCCCATTTCATTGATGTATATAAAATTAGGACCCTGGATTCATACAAATGTCTTTTTCATTGATGTTGATCATTTTTCAGTTAGCACTGAGTTTCAACTGTAAATCAATTGTGTGTTTTGTAAGTGAATTGGTGTATGGTATTAAAGATTGAATCCAGAGCCTCATGTATGTGGTATATGTACACTACCAGAGTTATATATTCAGTCTGAAATTTAGTCTGAAATATGTAGTCACATGTATTACTATTTTTTCAAAAGTTTTAATCGTGATAATAATTTATTAAATGTTTTATTTTCAGTGTTATTGACTTTATATTTGAAGCAAACAAAACTTATGTTTGAATAGTATGCACTTCACACCATTTAATTTGTAATAAAACATTTTAAAACATTTCTTTTTTAATAACATTTTATGTGTGAAAATTTGTTCATATACCTTCTTTCTTAAATAATTGAGATGATATATTATAATGACACATTTTAATATTGATACATACTATATTCCTGAAATAAAATTATTTTAATTGTAGGAAGGCTGTAATTTTTAAAACCTCTCATTGCTTTAGTGTGGTATCAAATTTGTACTTATGTCATTAAATAATTGGATCATTTTCATCTATGTTATAAACATTTTTAAATGCCGTTGGAAAGACTTTGTAAAAGTAGAAGTGACTGCTTTGCCGACAATCCTTTCTCCATGATCAGGTCCTCTCTTTCTGTACCTCTGTGGTTAAATGAATTGATGGTTTCTCTAACCACCACCATTCCAGAATAACAGTTAAAGGCAAATTTCAGGCAAAAACAGAATAAGAGACCAGAGTCTGACAGCTTCAGTTGAATACTTTTCTGAGGAGCCCTCTTATCCCTCAGGGTGACTGTCAACAAAATGAAGATTGTACACAATATTTCATACAATTCATTTCCTCTTCTAAAATAATTTCAGCAGGAGAGTTAGTATAACTCCCCTTGGTGATGGAAACCACCTACAAACTTTGTAGCACAGAGAAGGTTAAAATGGAATTTTGAAAATATCAGGCCTTGTTTAAAGAAAACTCTCTCTCTCTCTCTCTCTCTCTCTCTCTCTCTCTCTCTCTCTCTCTCTCTGTATATGTGTATTTATGATTGCAAGAAGTCCCTCTTACATGTATTCATGTAATGCCTCAGAGAAATTGGTCAAAAACCAGACATAGGCCAAATATTCTGTGTACTATCTACTAGTAAGTTTTCACAAAACTCCCTGGAAACTGTAATTAAGGAAAGTATGACTCAAAGGTGTAAAAATGACTTGCATAAATTACACACTGTTTCAGTATAAGACTGCCAGCACAAATCTTTTCATTTTTAAATCCAATGCATTCCATTCTAATTGTGCATGAATTTTGGGCTATATACATGAATAGAGAAATAATGTCTTTATTATTATTAATCTCTAATTGATATATACAATTCTTTGATTTATGAATGTGAACAATAAGGTCAATAGTTTCAGTCAATAATTTGGTTTTCTCACCAATAGAAACCTATAAAAATAAATAAAATATTAGCATATAAAAAAGTTGTATATATTTTGATAGACCACTTACACACTTGGGTTTTTTGAACTTCCATTGCCTATGATATCCTTCACCATAATTTAAGGTACTAATAAATAAGTGTGTGAATGTTTGTGTGTATGTTTGTGTGTGTGTGCATGCAGGCACGATGTGTGTGTGCATTTATCTCATGTGCTTAAAACGTTTTGAGAAATACGTTTGTGATATTTCCAGGATGATTGAAAAGGTTAGCCATACTAATGTGGGAAGTAAAGGAAAACAATTCATGGTCATGTCACACTCTTTGCCTCATTCTCACTTTTAATCATATTTAACAGAGTGCATGCTATTGTGGGAGTGAGTATTCTGGACATTTTATTCAAAGTATTTTGATACATTCATATATGATATGCCCTGGACTCACTGAATCCTTCAGCTGGTACAATTACTGCATGGATTTTAATTGCTCAGCCAAAGAACAATTTTCCTCAAGAAATCCCATGCCTGCCATAGCAGTCCTATGAACTGATCACAATGCTTCTTCATCTTCCCAATCCTTTCAGCCTGACTGCAAACCCGGGGCTTTCAAAGGGATCCTGTGACAGCATCAAACCAAATTTAGTAAATGCCTTTGGTCGATAGGGATAGAAGTGAAATAAATCGCCAGCGCTCCAGGGACAAAGTGCAGACAAGGCTCTCCTTTCCCCTCGCTCGCTTATCAGCGTGCAAGCAGCCCTGCTGCAGAATGAATTGTGCTAAATCTAATCTGACACCTCTCCCCAGGGACACTAGCAAGAATGTGGCCGATGATCAGAGGGTTGGTGGATTGGGATATAGTCCATCTTCCTTGCGGAAGGCAGCATTTCCTGTCAACGTTGTCCTGGTATGCTTTATGCCCCATGTCCTAGGAGTAATTTTTGATATCCGGAGAGTCAGAACCAGCATTTTTCAGATTCTTTAAGTCTTAGGCTACGAGAAGATAAGAAAATTGATACGTGAGGAGTTTTTATCGAAAGGAAAGTTTATCATTATCACAGGCCAACAAGGAAAGTTCTTTACCTTCTCTGAAGGCTTAATTCAACTGGTAAGCATTGCCAATTGATTTCTCAAAAATAATACATAATTACCCTTATGCTTCAAGTAGTTTTATCCTATATGAACTTGTGATGGCTACCCATAATGAATCTCAGGGAGATACAAAAAAATCTACCAAGATCACACAGCTACTAAGAAACAAGTTGCACCTTGATCTCGTCTCTCTACGTTTTGATTTTCATAGTACAAATTATACTTCTATATTCTAAACATACACTATGTATTTTAGGAAGCTGAAAGTTAGTTTTGAATTGATCTTTGAATGTTTCTCCAGGCAGATCTTCAAGAAACAAGACATAGTTGAATCAACAATGAAAAGAGATTTAAAAGGAGAAAGTCATACTCACAGATAAATTTCCCAGCAATAATAATACAAAGCCAAGCTTCTAATTTAACCTTAAAGCAAGTATTCTACGGTGCTTGTTGTCTATATCTGTTCATACCTCAATCAAATTAAATTGGTTTCCCACATAGTTATTTGGAGAAATATCAGGTCCACTGGGACAAGGCAAGTAACAGATGTGACATAATATTCATTTTTCATGTGCCCCTAAGGGTTGTGACATTTCCAGTTCAGTGACACTTTCTAGCATTGTGGAGCATATTTCTGAGCATGAAACTGAAGCTCTCAGTCTCATGGTTTGGTTTCTGGAATGAGCTGGTTGAAGTAGGTGAGAGCTTCACTGAATATCTTGTTTAGAAATTTGCAAAGCTTGGACATTTTAGTACAATTGATCATTTATGACAGCCAGATATTTTCCTTCTTGGCAAACAGCTGGCTTCAGAAATACTGCAACATTAACTCACTTACTTACCCATACCTACTCACATAAATAACGTTATGCTTGCTGTGGATCTGGCGTGACAAATCCTGTTTCAGCTTTTAGTCAAATGTGGACATTAATAAAATAGAGCAGAGGAATCTAGCTCATGTTTTCCATCTGCCTGATACACATTTCCTTAGTCACTCATTAAACACAGAACTCCTGGGTGAATGGGGGATTCAGTGACCTGTGTAAAGCTGAGCATTCTAAGGGCAGAAAGAAGATTTTATAAAACTCATGGCAAACTAAATCTTTCAACTTTTGCAATAGGCTTTTTTGAATTCTTGACTGTATTAGACTTCTTAGGACCTCTGCTCCTTTGGGAGGCTCCCTGTAGGTTTATCACTTTTATAAATGCTGGGAATTCTGAGCAAGATTTCTAAACAAGTCTGTGCATGTCTTTCACTACTTAAAGTCATGTAAAGACAGTAATAAACCCAGCCCATCTAGCTATGTGGACTCACCTGAGGAGCCAGGAAGCATGCTGTGACTCCTACATGGAAACTACTCTGGCATTTGCTCTCTGGTTGTTTGAATACACCCTCTGAGAAACATCAATTACTTTCAAAACAACCCACAGAATGAACTAGAGAATTTTTCCGAGTTACAAAACAAACAGAAAAACAGACCAAAACCTTCCTATATTAAAATTTATAATTTCTGCTCTTCATATATTTTTGCCGAGAAATATTATTAAAAAGATTACAACCATATAAACTGACAACAGTACAATTTATTCAAAGATGTTAAGCCCAAGGTTTTGATAACTCTTAGAGTAATACTTTACTTTAAAAACTCCCTAAAGAAAATTGATGCTGCCTCTCTTGGCAACCCTCAATTACCAATAGGTTCTCAGCTAGTGGTGGGGCTTCATGAGTCTCCCTCTATCCATAATGAAATTTCTGCTGGCTTGATCTTGTGTATATCTTCTATATGTAATCACAGCCAGTGTGAGTTCATATGTGCAATAGTGCTGTCAAGTCAATCAAATCCTGTTTTGCTATAGACATCTACTATTACCGACTGTTGAAATCGTTTGCCCTTCTTCAATAATGATCTCTGAACCTTTGAGGGAGGCAACATGATATAGATGTTCCACTTAGGGCTGAGCACAACATAACCCTTGATCTCTGCCTACTTGTACATATATACAATAGATTTTTATTCGGTCTTTGAAAATGTGAATTTCACAGGCAAATGGAACTGGAAATAATCATTCTGAGTGAGGTAACCCAGATTCAGAAAGGCAACTGCTACATACTCTATCTCAAACGTTGATGCTAAATTTGATATCTGGTTATGTGTGAATAGTCATCAAAATCATCAAACTAATAAAGGGTGATGGGTAGAATTTCCAGGGAAGGGATATTGAACACAGGTGCTATAGAGGTGGAATATGGAACAGAAAGGGTTACTTAAGGAAGCAATGTAGGGAGACATAACAGAGAGAATATGGGACTAGGTAACACTAATGACCCTCAAAAGGGCAATATGGTAGCTAACTATTGTAGAAGCTATCTAAAATAAATACATATATAAAAACAGTTTCAAAAGAATTATATTATAACAGGGGTACAAACCTCTTCTAGAAACCATAGGCTACCAGATAAAAATTGCATCTATCCGCTATGTGTAAACTCTTCCGGAGTTTAGTCATGAGGTCTCTAGCACTGCCACCCACATTACAGGCTATTACCCATGTTCCTGCCTGCCCTCTAAGACATGATGGTAATTCCTGAAGGGGTCACAAGTTTGAGTTACCGGGCATAGGTAGTACCATCTCAGAGTATTTTCAATACAGGCATTCTTTCATAGGATCAAATTATTCATTCTATGTGTGAAAAAAATATACAATGGTATTATACATCTGTGCATACCACAACTTAGAGTAATGGATAGGCTAGCAGGAAATGTGCACTAGGGCAATAAGGGAAAGGATAGTACTGGAGTAAATAACCATTCTCTCATTTGATTCAAGCAATGCTCTAGAAGACCAGACCAATGCCTGCCAATGTTAACTAGCCCTCAAACCTGTGACTGGCTGTATCATATGCCTAGGGGAGAACCTAATATCAAGATTCATCTAAATGGACACAGTCACAAACTGATTCCTAAATTCTTAACTTCATACCCATAGATTAGAGCATCGCTTGTCCCTCATCAGAGAAGCTTCTTATTAATTTAGTACATGTTTTCTATAAACTGCTGGATAACAAATACTTGTTTACAGTATTTCAACCTATAAAAATAGTGTAACAAACTCTAAGCATTTAAACTTATTTATTCAGAAACTTTGATTCTCTGATTTGTCTCAAATGAAGCTGAAACTTTTATAGGAAAGACAGACTTGTTGAAGTAGTTTAGTCCTAAGAGCAGGAATAAGGAAAAATGTTACTCTTTGATTATAACAGAGTGATAAACTATGAATCTTGATATTTGGCCCATTCAGTCTCCCACATTTGTCAATATATAAGCAATGGTTCTCAACTTGCCTAATGCTGCAGCCCTTTAATACAGTTCTTCCTGTTATAGTGATTTCCAAACAAGAAATTACTTTGTTGCTACATCATAACTATAATTTTGCTACTGTTATGAATCATAATGTGAACATGTGATATGCAGGAAATCTGATATGCAAGCCCCATGAAAAACTGTTCATTAACCAAAGGGGTTGCCACCCACAGGTTGAGAACTGCTGCTATCAAACCCCACTTGACATCTATACCAGTGCTTTCCTTTTGGAGAGTAGGTAAGGAGGGGGTGAGTTGTTTCCTTTTGTTTTGTTTTGCTTTGTTTTTTGGTCTTTAGGTTTTTGTTTTTGCTGTTGTTTTGTTTCCTGACAGTCCTTGGCCATATCTCTCCCTTAATTTTAGGGTTCTAATAGATTCCTGGAATTGTATTCACTTGATCTTTTTTCTCTTCTCTGATTTTTACAAACTTTCTTCCAACCTTTCTCAGTCTGCCTGTCACAAGATTCCCTGTAAATCTGTCAGAAAGAGAATGTTTCCTCCTAGGGCACCAGGAAGACACAAGGTGATTCAATGTGTCAATCTGAACAGGCTGGAGGCAAGAAAATCAAAGGACAGTAAATGTTTTGTAAATATAAACTTCACATATTATTTTTTCACAGAACTAGAAAGTAATATGTGTAAACAAAGACACCCACATACTACACACATGCATTTATGGTGTATATATAGTATGCGTGTGTATAAATATATATGTACATATGGCATATACAAATTTAGTTTACTTAAGATTTGTTTAGGATTTTTAGGTGGGTGAGTATTGACATATACATATGTACATACATTTTATGTATGCCTGATACCTGCAGAGGCTAGAACATGTCATTGCATTGTCTGTAACTATAAATAAAGAATTATATGCTGACATGTTGGTTCTAGAAACCGAAAATAGGTACTCTGCAAAGGAAGCAAGTTCTCTTAAACACCAAACTGTCTCTCAAGCCTCATTATATTCATTAATTTAATGTAGAAGTTACAAAATATAAGATTGAACAGTTTCCAATGAAATCTATCATTACTCTTGGAGGAGATATTATAGTGGAAATGAAAGTGTAGTTGAAGAAATGAGGTTCTAGCCCTGGCTTGTTTGCTTAACAGCCAATCTGTCCACATAGGTTGTGTCCTAGTCTGGGCTTCAGTGCTGGGTTAACAGATCATATGGACAGCAAGAATTCACAGAGTTCCACAGTCTCATTCGCCATCAGAAATAGAAATACATTTCTTTCTGCCAGTCAATATGTTAGAAATCACCTCTTTCTCCCTTTAAAGATTAGCCTTAGTTTTATCAATAATAGTGAAATAGTAACTTGCTGAAAGTCTATATGCACAGATATATTTTTCAGTTGGTTGGCCAAAAAAAATGTACAGTTGTTAATGGAACAAGTTTTGGTGGGAAGTGAGGGATTTGCTATTATTGAAGCTGTTCGAGGCATGTCTAGACAAAACTGTAATACTGTCCGTAAAATTATGTGAACACACCTCTACAAGGGTTCTATCTAGAAGGAGATGGAATCCTGCTTGTCTGAATTCATATCTAAGGACATGTTACAGTTCTTTGGATAGTGATTATCTCTTCTATAATATTTTAGCTTGAAAATGGCATGGCAGTACCATGTTTAGTCATCTTGGCAAAATGTTGAGCAAATAAAATAAAATAACTTCATATTTTTAAAACTGAGATTAAATTCCCTTCATGTTTCACACTTTATCTCTGTCTACAAAAAATATATCCATTTGTTTGTTTAATAACTATAACTTGGTACATTCTCTGACTGAGAAAAGATGAATAAACATTGGCCTGTTTATGTTGTGGAAGGCAGAGATTTTGCCTATCTCCTTATCCTTTCATCTCATTATACCTCCTGATATGTAGCAGAGTTTTTTAAATGTTTCATTTTTCATACCTTGAAGAGTTATGAGACAGGAAGATTAGACTAATAATCTTGATGTCACTAGAAACAGAAAATTAAGGGGATGAGGACTTACATTTATAGTATTAATATTTCAGGAGAAAAGAGAAGCAGGTGGATGGTGAGGAATGGCAATAATGAAGCCTCAAAGCTGTGGTAATGATCTGAGCAGAACACTGAGCAGCAAGGGCCTTTCTAATAGACAAGCAGAGTACTATAGGCTTTTCTATTTGTTTGTTTGTTTGGTTGGTTGGTTGGTTGGTTTCTTTTTACATATAAGTAGGAAGCCTGAGGCTAGTTTACAAGGTCACCTGAAAAATGGGACAAGTATGAGCTCATCAGAGTGAATGAGGAAAACTAGAAAAATTGCTGAAGACAGATTAAGTTTAGATCTTAATCTAAAAGTAGGGTGAACAAAATAATCACAGGAGGAAATATGGAGTCAAAGTGTGGTGCTGAGACTGAAGGAAAGGCCATCCAGGGATGGCCCCACCTGGGGATCCATTCCATATATAGCCACCAAACCCATACTTATTGTGGATGCCAGGGAGTGCTTGCTGATGGGAGCCTGATATGGCTGTCTCCTGAGAGGTTCTGCCAGAGCCTGACAAAGACAGAGGCAGAAGCTCACAGACAACCATTGGACTGAGCTCAGTGGTCTGCAATGGAGGAGTTGGAAAAGGAATTGAGGGGGTTTATAGCCCCAGAGAGGGAGCAACAATGTCAACAGGCCAGATCCCCAGGAGCTCCTGAGGAGTGAACCACCAACCAAAGAATACACATGAAGCGACCCATGGTGCTGGCCTCATGTGGCAGAGGATGATCTTGTTGGGCCTAAGTGGGAGGAGAGGCCCTTGGGCCTGAGGGTGTTCAATGCCCCAGTGTTAGGGAATGCCAGTTCTGTAGAAATCTCCATGTCTTACTAGGTTCCACAGAAAACAAACAAACCAACCAACCATCAGGGGTTCAGTGTTAATCCCATTGAATCCTAATTGGAAGAGAATGACCCAAGAGAGACAACAGACACAATTATTCCTCAGAAGAAGCACTTTCAGCATGGTAACTGTTCTCAGACATCTGTTGAGTCACAAATATTTTCAGCTTTTAATTATCTGTGTACCTACTAGGCATCTCCAAAGAGTCTCCACAGAGTGAGTGGCCCAAATCAAGTGTTGATAAAAATATTCCACTACCTTTTATATTACTCAGCATAAGAGGGGGTTGGTATTAAGGATTAAGATTCAGTCACATATGTTTAAAAAGTGTAGCACAGCCCAAATGAGATACCAGAAAACTATAAAAGAGAAAAGAAGAAATAATAATTAAAAACAAAGTATTTTTAATTAACAAAATGTTTATTTCTAGAAATACTCTATAGGTTATATATAGACATGAGATAGAATCAGGAGATAAATGTGTATAGTCTCAGTTCAACATATACCAGTATTCTCCTTTCCATTACAGATTCAGGGTCTGCTAGGATGATAGATGGGTATCTTGCTTGTGATTCCTTCAGTGTCAAGAACACCATGAGAGGCGTGAAAGAAAGTAGATTCTAAGTTAGAACCAATTTTCAAATTCAAACCAGTTACTATGTTAATATAGGCATAGAATGAGATGTTGTGGGTAGCTTCATCATGTTCTCACCAATGCATGTTAAAGTAAACTTGTCAATGCCAAATGACCTTGGGCCAGCCAGAAAAGAAGATTCTTTCTAAATCTGATTTAGATTCTCTCAATCCACATGGTAGGGTGAGAGAACTGACTTCTACAAATTGCTTTCTGACCCTCTCTTGGTTTCTTTTCTATTGATGTGATAAGACACAAGGACTAAGGAAATTTTTAAAAGAAAGAGTTGGGTTGGGCTTATGGTTAGACTCTATGATGGAAGAACTGAGAACTTCTATATAGGAAGAGACAACTGAGAGCTCATATCTTGATTTACAAACAGGAGGCAGAGAGGGCTGTGAGCATCCACTTCTGTATTTGTCAGGCACTAGCAGAGCCTCTCAGGAAACAGCTTTATCAGGATCCTGTCAGAAAGCACTTGTTGGCATCCACATTAGTGTCTGGGTTTAGTGGTTGTTTATGGGATGGATTCCCTAGGTGGGGCAGTCTCTGGATGGTCATTCCTTCAGTCTCTGCTCTGAACTTTCTCTCTCTAACTCCTTCTGAGGAATACCAAATGGCTGAGAAGCACCTAAAAAGTGTTCAACATCCTTAATCCTCAAAGAAATGCAAATCAAAACAACCCTGAAATTCTACCTCACAACAGTCAGAATGGCTAAGATCAAAAACTCAGGTGACAGCAGATTCTGACAAGGATGTGGAGAAAGAGGAACACTCCTGCATTGTTGGTGGGATTGCAAGCTGGTACAACCACTCTGGAAATCAGTTTGGCAGTTCCTCAGAAAACTGAACATGGTACTACTGGAAGAGGCAGCAATACCACTCCTGGGCATATATCCAGAAGATGTTCCAACATGTTATAAGGACATATGCTCCACTATGTTCACAGCAGCCTTATTTATAATATCCAGAAGCTGGAAAGAACCCAGATGTCCCTCAACAGAGGAATGGATACAGAAAATGTGGTACATTTACACAATGGAGTACTACTCAGCTATTAAAAACAATGAATTTATGAAATTCGTCAACATATGGATGGATTTGGAGGATATCATCCTAAGTGAGGTAGCCCAATCACAAAAGAACACACATGATATACACTCGTTGATAAGTGGATATTAGTCCAGAAGCTTAGAATACCCAAGATACAATTTGCAAAACACATGAAACTCAAGAAGAAGGAAGACCAAAGTGTGGATCCTTCAATCCTTCTTCGAAATAGGAACAATTGTGTGTTTCTTGAAGGTCATGTCTGAAGTGTTTTGTATGGAATCATGCAGTTTGAAATTTAATGAATTTGTCTAAAAAGGCTCGAGAATCAAACATGAAAAGAAATCAATGTAGAATTAAGGGATTCTAAGACTTGAGGCTACTGAGCCTCTATTCTGCTTATTCTTTGACTTCAACAGAAAAGTAAGCAAAATATTACCTGGAATAAATGCTAATGTATAACACTGGATGAAGAAGGCTCTAATATCAGATCATTAAGTCCATTCTCTACTACATAGCCAGTTTGAGGCCAGCCCAAATTATATGAGGCTTAGATCTAAACAAGCAAACAAATAAAGAACATCATCAACAACAAAACCCACCCAAATACAAAAACCAAAATTCTTTAACTGAGAAATGGTTCAATAATCTCGATAATTTTTAAGAGAAGATAGCAAAGTGACCATCAAGTGTACAGTAACTACCTGATTTCCTCCTCACCCCACTCATGGTGGCCATTATTATACAAGAAAAAGAATAATGAGTACTGTACAGCTGGGAGAGGTAAGGGCAATCTTAAACTCTGTAGGTGTGAGTGTGTATTAGCATGCTTGCAGCCAAACGAGTGCAGCTGGAAGCGATTAAATGAGATAAGCTAACAACCAGAAACCTTGGATAGTACATATCAAAATACAATTATAGAGAGGAAATCAATTCTCAGATTTGACAGTAAAAATGGGGTGAATATAATTTGCAATGTATAATGTGTTTTTAAATTAAATATAAGAGAAATTCATAGTCTACAAACACAAATAAATGGTAACTGTTTAAGAAATGGAAGTGTCAATAAGACTGGTTTTACCGCTGCACAGAATATGCATGCATTGAATAACCACACTGTATTTCACAACTATGTATATTGTCACTGAAAATAAATTTAAAAGGGCAATATAGACAGAGAGGCTTATTGAGTGCCCCACATGGTAAAATGTGAGCTCCAGTTCCTACTGGTTGCCCTCTCTTTCTGACATGTGCCAACACATACTCATACATAAAAATAAATGCAATTTAAAATGTAATAATAAAAAATTTTGAAAAGAGGGAGAGTGTGTGTTTCAACATTTTATAAAGATGAAGTAAGGACATACCTTGGAAATGTTGACTATGGATAGAATAGAATTCCATAGATGATTACTATGGTGCTTTCAATGGAAAAAAATGATAATACAGGTATAAAAATGATAACTAGAGCAGGAGGGCAAACATAATCTAAACAAATATGAAAATAGGATTCAAAAATTATTATTCATTTCAAGTAAACTTTCACAGCTATAACCTGGATTATAATCAACATCAAGCTATATCTTCCTTTTTATTTCAAATTGAATTGTTTTATTTTAATTCTATGTTAAGAGACTCTCTTTGCAGTAGGAATTGAAGTCTTTCTAGAAACTTCTGGTTATCTATTCTTGTTCATTTCTTTTTGTTTTATTGAAAATAGATATTTGTTTTTTTTCCCCACATACTATATCCTGACTACCATTCCTTCCCTTTATTTCCCCAAGTTCTTTCCCATTATTTTTACCATCAGATCCGTCCCATTTCTTTCTCTTATAATAAAACAAACAGACTTTCAAAGTGTAATAATAAAATTTAGGAAAATAAAATGTAAGATAAAACAAAAGCTATCAAACACGCTTAGACACATCAAACCAATGGAAAGGAAAGAGACCAAGAGAAGGCACAAGAATGAGAGACCACTCAGCACACTAGAAGGTCTCAGAAAAGTACCAAACTAAAAACCATAAATATATACACAGAGGACTTGATGCAGACCTGTGCAGACCCTCCATACGCTGCTTCAGTCTCCATAAAAGCTTTAATCATGATGATTAGAGGACCTTGCTTTCTTTCTGTCCACCTTTCCTTCTGGCTCTTACACTCTTCTGTCCCCTTTACCACCAGCTTCCCTGAGCTCTGAGGGAAAGGATAAATAAAAATGTACCATTTAGGAATTAATGTTCCAAGGTTTCACCCTTTCTGCATAATGCTTTACTGTGGGCCTCTCCATACATATTTGTTTCCCCATCACCAGCTACTGCAGGAGGAAGTTTATCTTATAAAGGCTGAGCAAGGCAAAGATCTGAGTATAGCACAATGTTATTAGGAGTCATTTTATTTCTATGGATTTGCTTTTTAGAACAGTCATATTTGGTCTTTTACTTTAGGTCCCTAGGCTTTTGAATCCTGGTTTCTTGTATTCCAAGCAATGCTGAGTATGAGTTTTATCTTGTAGAGTGGCCATAATTCACATCAACTATTTGTTGGTTACTGATCCATGCTTTGTATCACCACTGCTATAGGGTATCTTGCAGGCAGAAAAACACACCATAGATCAAAGAATTTTGTTTTATTTCTACTTTGGTAGTATGCAGAGTGCCTTTCTGTACCAAAGATGCTAAATTGTAAGGGTAAAGTCCTTATGTAGGTACCAGCTCAACTTCTCCATGTTCAGTGAGTTGCATAAGTGTTGTCTTCTGCAATGAGAACTCACTGTTAATTTGTGGAGGCTAACCTATAGTCTTAGTAGAAGTCTGGGGTTTTTTTTTGGGGGGGTTACTATGGAACCCCTTTGATTACCAACTCAAATGTAACCCATCCGGGTACTGGAAACTTTGGTGACAAGAGATGGCCAGATGGAACTCTATCTTTCCCATTATTTGATTATTTACTTTAGGGTGCCTTCATTACATAGATCTGTTAGGAAGCTTCTACTGTATTAAGCTTCCATACTATAACTTAATGTTCTTCAATTTTAGCTTCCTCTCACTGTATTCCCTCTCTTGTTGCCCTTTCAGTTCTCCCTTTCCACTTGATCCTCCTGATCTAACAAACCCATTTATAACTATCTGTTCAATTTCCCTTCTGCAATGAGATCTCTCTCTGTCCCTCTATCTCTTACTCTGTACTTATCCTCCGAGATTCTACAGATTATAGTTAGGTTATCATTGACTTAAAATCTAATGTTTACACCAGTAAGGAAACTAATTAAGAGCACTAAATGCATCCTTTTATTATAAATCTTTAATTATAAATTTTTTTTTAAAAAAATGGATCAATTCATATACATCTATCTTAGGTAAAATTTTTGTGTTTGATACCCCAATCATGTCTAAGAAATACTTCAAACATGCTGCTGTGCATTGTTGTACCTTTTGTATAAGGATCCTAGTTGCTCAGATTTACTGGCCTCCTTGTGTCTCCTGAGGAAGAACACAATACAAAGTAAAGCAGGGAACACTAAAGCGGCAGCTTGCACCATAAACAGGGGTAACACTTCAGTTTCTCCCTTCCAGTAGTGGCAGAGGAGGTCTTGTCCACTGGTTTCACCTAGAAAACTATAGAAACCTATGATCTTTAGGATATTTTCATGTAGTCACTAATAGTTTATCATTTGTTCAACAAAATATTCTACCTAAGTATAAAATAAAAACTGTGACTCTACTGATTAAACGGTGACACTGAAAACTATCTTTATTGCCACTGTCAGCATGAATAGCTATGTGACTGTAGATCTACAGTGACAACCATAAGTGCCCCTGCTCCACAGTGCTGCTGTTATGAAATGTTTTTCTAATTCTTCATTTGATTTTCACAAGAATTATAAATATATGTTCTTTAATATCCGGGTGAGTCAATCCACAAATTTAACCAATTATGGAAAAAATTTATTTTAAAAACTCTTAATAGGGGTAATGGAGTCTTTTTCTTGTCATTTTTCCAGAAACTGTACACAGTAAATTTGCCACCTCAATAATTAAAGTTTTGAAATTGTAGCAGGTGAGAGTCACCATATCTGTCTGCGAATATGCCAGTGATCCCAGCATGGGAAGCGGTATCAAATGCTAATGGGTGAAAAGTAGCACTTTCTGAGTTTAAGATTCCCAGACTAGTAGCTCATAAGCCTAGAGCTATTGCCACTTCTACTATCTAAATGTAGATATCATTTTACTACAAAAGAGCAAAACACTGTAAAGTATGTATGGGAGGGTCATTTATATCAGAAAGTCAATAGTTCTTTCATATCTACAAAATATGTTTACGACTCCATTAGCTTCACCAAATACACAATAATAAATTATTCATTTATATCATATTAATTTAGGTCTATCCTTGGTAATTTAATCCTTCTAACTATCATCTTTTCTTTTTACATTTTTTTAATTTTCTTTTTTTATTGGTTATTTTATTTATTTACATGTCAAATGTTATGCCCCTTTACAGTTTCCCCTCCGCAAAGCTCCTATCCCTTTCCCCACCCCTGCTTTTATGAGGATACTCTCCCCAACACACCCACTCCTGCCTCACTGTCCTAGCATTCCCCTACACTGGGACATCAAGCCTTCATAGGACCAAGGGCCTCCCCTCCAATTGATGCCAGAAAAGGCCATCCTATGCTACATATGTAGCTGAAGCCATGGGTCCCTCCATGTGTAGTCTTTTGTTGGTGGTTTAGTCCTTGGGAACTCTGTGTGTGTGTGGGGGGGGCAGTCTTGTTGGTTGAAATTGCTTTCCTTCCTGCTGGTTTGCAAACAATATGGAAAATAAACCTTAATTGATGATCCATTTTGGAGTAACAAATATAGTAAATTAAAGGTCTGTAAATATGGACTGAGGGTTAGCTTAATGGTAGCACAATTACTTAGTATGTTCAATTCTCAGCACCACATATACGGGCAAAAGAAAATTATAGCATAGGAGGTGCATAAAATATAAATTGCCACTGAGCTTACTTCATCTAAGTCTGAAAATGTGTAAAGATGTTTTTCAAGATAAGTGAATGTCACAATTACACACACACATATGTGTGTGTGTGTGTGTGTGTGTATACCTTGTTGTAAAACCACGGTAGTATTTTAAAAGTACTCCTCTAGATATTTTTGGCTATACATGTAAATGTTCAATGTCCCTGCTGCAGGTGCTATGTATCACTGTTTGTAAGGCTGGTCTATAAACACGTAGATGGAGTGCTTTTGAAGGCAAAATCAGTCTTTAATTTGATCTTCTTTTTTGTAGCTAATAGTTCAAGTAACACAATTGCTCTTTCTTTTAATAACTTTGTTTTACTTTTCTCAGGTAGTAAAAATCATTTGCCTGTGTGTGTGTGTGTGTGTGTGTGTGTGTGTGTGTGTGTGTGTGTGCTCACATGTTCATCTAAAGGACAGAACAATTTTGGCTGTTTTGCTCTTTCTCCTCCTCCCCCTCCTCCTCCTTCTCATCATTAACGTTTTGAAACAGGACCCATACTGGTCTAGAACTCTGATTAGGTTACTTTGTCTAGCTAGAGGGCCCCAAGGATTTTTCTGTCATGGTGTCCCCAGCCTGGCAACACTCCAGGACCTTTTGTATGAGTTCATGGGAACCAAACTTAGATCTCAATTAAGAGATAAGAACTTAAGAGATAAGAACTTAAGAGATAAGAACTTTAAGAGATAAGAGCTTAAGAGACAAGGACTTTTTCGAAAAAGTCATCTTTGTAGCCCATGAGTTAGTAAAATTGTCTCCTGGTTTCTCCTAGATTCTGAATGTGAATCAATGTTTATATGTCAGAAATGTGATCTTATTCAATGCTGAAACTGGTAGCCTTCCTTGTAGGAGGCCTTTAGTAGTCAAGTGATGTAGTTTTATTGAATGGCGTTTCACTTTTGTGAAAAGTACCCATCGCCGTGGGTTCCCAACATTTTACTGCTCAGTTGTCAGAATAATGCTTCAGTTCCTATGTGCTTTCTTCCTTCTATCACGTGATATGGAAGCAAGATAGACTTTATTAGATGTTGATACCTTGATTTTGAATTTCCAGCCTCAACTTCTATGGAAAATATTAAAAATATTTCCATATAAATCAATCTGTCCCCAATATTTTATTTTGTCATCACATCAAAACTAATGCAAATATTAAGATTTTATAATAATAAATGCTATGAGTCTTCATATGACCAATCTTTGTGGTGTCTTTGAAAACCATGCAGCTTCTCATATCTCTTACCGGGTGTTGAACTCAGAACGTACTGTGTCAGGAGTTCCCAGTAACACAGACTATCTCTCGAGTCAGTCATTAGAATTCTAAAAAGGAGATTCATGGATCAGAGATAAGTTTTAGGAAGATTTAATGATAGGAACTTTAAGGAAAATAGAAGGCAGAGAGTCGGTACAGCAGAAGGAGCCTCAGGTGTGGGATACCACTGAATTTCCCTGACTTTGACTTAGTAAAGCTTAGAGATACAAAGAGCTCTTAAGTCTAGTCCCTACTTCTGTGGTCCTGGTACCTTACCACTTCTTTAGTGTCCTTTTTCATGGTTTCCAGGAAGTATTCTTTTAGGAGAAAAAAAGATAAAACAAACAAACAAAAACAAAAAATAAGCAAAACAAAACAAAACAAAACAAAAACGAAAAAAAAACCCACCTTTCTGGCATCTATAACCTCCAGCCACCTATGAATTTGCCAAAGCTGTAAGGACCTTATCTGCATTTGGCTGAGTGAGGGAGATCACTCACTTTTCTCTATTTGTCTAGCTAATTTCTGTCTCCTGTTCTTATCATTGTGAGAGTGGTACAAGAGCAAACATTTACCCCTGTCATCTACATTTAAACAACACAGAAGGCAAAACACAATCACACACAAGCTTCATATGTAATTTGTAAATTTATTAATATTTTATAAATGAAGAACTATAGGATTTGAAGGGTTAAATGTTTTCTCATCGTTGTCTCTAAAGACTGGGATATGCACACTATCAAAGTGCGACTTTCTCTGCAGAACTGGTCCTCCTTGTACTTTCCCTAACATATACTTCAAATTCATTATAAGTCAATATGGCTGTTTTTATCTTGATGAAGTGAAGAAAATTCATACAATCAAAGAGAAATAACATTTTATTTGCATAGTTGATGAGAACAATGAAGGAAACTAAGATCTGTTTGTTTTAAATGCACATACTCTGTTGTTTTGATAGACTTGTGATTGCCATTCAAAGACTGTGATTTTTTTTCCTGCCCCTACAATCTTTAAAATCTCTTTGAATATCACTCTTCATTAGACTTCCAAGAGACTTTTAAAAGAACCTCACTGAGAAGGTCCAAGTGTAGCGTTGAATTTATTCCCTGTGTTTAATTGGTCTGGCTACAGTGAATATAGTGGAAAAGTTCACCTGCTGGAGGGCTGTAGTGTTAACAAATGTGTGTGTGTGTGTGTGTGTGTGTGTGTGTGTGTTTGACAGAGAGAGGGGGGGAGATGGAGAAGAAGGAGGACGTGGAGGAATAATAATAATAAATAATAATAATAATAATAATAATAATAATAATAATAATAATAATAATAAAGAGTGATGCCTGCCATGTCATCAGCATTTTCTACAATGAACACATGAGTGAATGAGAACAAGGGCATACTCATTCTCTAAGAACTGCCTCATCAGTAGAAGCAGCTTCAAACAGCTGATATGTATTGCCCCACTCTGAACACTCTTGATGGGAGTCTATGTCTTGTCTTGGATTCTGATGTAGTAAGCAGTTCTTCATGCGTGTACCTTGTGGATTCATCATTATAATCAGCATCACAAGTTATTTATAATTCTCACTGTGTCACTATAAAAATTCCACTTCTGGGAGGAGGCCAAAGCTGACCTAGTATTTGTCCTGTTCTTAGCTCTCATTAAGAAACATTATTTTACTCCGGGCGTGGTGGCGCACACCTTTAATCCCAGCACTCGGGAGGCAGAGGCAGAGACAGAGGCCAGCCTGGTCTACAAAGTGAGTTCCAGGACAGCCAGGGCTATACAGAGAAACCCTGTCTCGAAAAAACAAAAAACAAAAAGAAAAACAAAAAAAAAACAAAAAAAACCAACATTATTTTACAATAGATAGCAAAGAATGCAAAGACTTATAATTAGTCAAAGTTCTGAAAATAAGTGACTATGAGAGCTTGTCCCTAAATATGACATCTATATTACTTCTCACCCCAAAGGTCAAGGGGTATCACAGAGGATGAAAAGGAAAGCATACAACAGCATGGGGAAGAATGCCAGGAAGAGCAGTTTTCTGGACATGACATAACCATTGTGCGCATGAACTCAAAACACCTCTAGCTAGCCTCACAAAACCAAACTAGTCAACATTCAAAAATGGTGGAGCATCTTCTGAGGCCACACTTGCAGCTTAATAGCTCTTGGCAATCATTTTTCTTTAGAATATAGAAGCTGGTAGTTTTCGATACTCCAATTAAAGGACCACACCTATTTGCATGTGAGCAGTACTAACTTGAGCGAATGGGTTATAAAGAATAAGTAAATATTGTCATGAATTTAGTCGGGCAGCGTGTTGGAGAGCTATCTGAGGTAGCTACAAGTTGAAGTGGAGGCTAGATACGATCAAAATATATTGTTTATATGTTTACAATTTCCAAAGAATAAACATATTTTTAAGTGTCAAGAGATTGTCACAGGCAGAGAGGTAGAGGAAAACAGTCAAGTACAGTGCCTGGTTAGAGCTGTATGTATGGCTCAGCACTTAAGAACACTTGATGTCTGGAGAGTTGGTCTGGGGCAGGTCATGAAATCAGGCAAGCGGTCCCTGCCTCTCACCAGCTGCTGAGTTCTGGAGAGCAGGTCCTACATATCAAGTCACCTGGAAAGTATAGTAGAGCGGTCCCTTGTCCTAGAGGCATTTTGAGCTGGTCCTGAGGGCATGAGCTTGAACAACCTAGCTAGCCCTGCTACTCATCTGCCACGCTGTGAGTTGGAGTAGGTGTTGGGAGGTTTCCCCCTTGTTATATGGGGTAGTTGGGAGAGCTACCCTCCACGCCAGATCATGCGAGCAGGATAGATATCCCTGCCCCTGTTTGGCTAAAGCACTCTTTAGCACAGGCCCTGGACCTCACTGTAGACACATCAGGTGACCCCGATGGCAAAGGCACAGGTGAGGCAACCTGAAAGGGGTGAGAGCAGGAGAATTGACCCTGCCTCCTGCTGAAGGGGGCATTGGGTGGCCTAGCTAGAGCAGTGAAGGAGAGTTCACTCTGGTGATATGGAGGCTGGGGAGCTGGCAGGCTGAGCAGCTCAGCCACCACCCAGATGCTGACTCGGGGTTTTGAGTTGTTCCAAGCTAAAAATCTACATCATCTGTGAACTGTCGGTGGTCAGAAAAGAGCCAGTGCTGCTGATCCAAAATTGCAGGATCTCCAGGACACAGGGTAACAACAAGATAACCAGGAGGAGTCTTGTTGAGGATGCAATATTGATGGTGCCACAGAATCCAGAAACCTTGAACCAGACCAGTGATTCATTGTAAAGAATATTTGCATGAGAAATGTGTACCAAGGGCTATACTGCGGGACACACTGTGACATGCTATAGCTTCCAGGAAGAGATGTTTCCTATTCGTTGTTTTGTTTCCTTTTTGTCTGTGTATGTGCTTATTTACTTTTGGGCAGAGGTCAGATACAAGTATGCAGGCAAAGATGTGAGACTACGGAGCATGATCTGAAACTTCAAAGAACCAATGAAAAATGGGTTTTGTGGTTGTTTGTTTGTTTGTTTAAGAGCACCTCATTTTCTTGCAGAGGATGTACGTTCCATTCCCAGCACTCACAAAAATCAGCATCTTAGTTCCACTGAATTCAGTATCCTTTTTGGCCTGCTCTGGCACAAGTCATGCTCATGGTACATAGAAAGATGTGCAGCCTAAGCATTCATACACACTAATACTATAATCATCTTCAATATCACAAGATAAATTATAGGCCATTTAAATCAGTAAAGCAAGTGGAAATTGATGCTGTCTTGAATCATAACCATTTTTCATAAGTGTTCCTAATTTATTTTACAAAACTAAAATTAAGCAAACTTAAAATTAAAAATAAAATAGCCTGTTCAATATGAAGAATTTTGAATAAAGAACCCCTAAAACTAAATAATTATTTGCCAAAGTATTGCTTAAGGCATTTTAAAAGAATACTTTAAACCATGGGGAATTGCCCATGATGTAACTTTGAAATTCAAATCTCTGTTCATAGTGTATAAAATAATCGAACTATGTCAATATGACATAAAATACTCCCAAATATAAAAGAAGTAATTTATATTTTACTTGTATAGTCTTCATTATTTTAAACTCAGTCCTGAGATAAATAATTGGGACTTCTTCCCATAGCATTTCAAAATGAAGAAAATAAAATTCTAGGTGATAAATTTCCATATAATATAGGCAAATAGGCTGGTGATCAAGGAAAATGTTGCATGTTTGTAAAACAAACTTTACAATTTTAAAAAATGTTTAATACAAAATTATAAATAGCTTAATATATAATACTCAGACTACAAATTCCTGTCAGCTGACATTGATATTATACATGACACTTTAAATTTTTTTGACATGACAAATCCCAATATTTTCTCATTTATACAGCCATCCCATAGTACCAAATGACAAGAGATTGTAGCTCCAGTATCAATTTTATGTGATGCTTTGGTTATGTTAATAAGCAACATAAGAGGGGAAACAAGGAAGAGTTATATGGAGATTTCGCTCATTTGTCAGTAAAAGCGAGTGACTTCTGTGCTAATTTATTAACAAATTTCAAATCCTGGAAAAATATTTCCTTCATTTATTTGTGTTATTCATGATGTAAAGGTTCCACTCTTGACAGTTTCAAATTTATTTTGCTTTATTAACATTTTCTTCCCTACTCCCTTAAATCTACAATCAGCAAAATCATAAATCATAGTATTACTTAGAGTTTGCTGATGTCTCTGATGAAAATATTACTGCCATGTCAATTTCCAAATGATGGAGGCAACTCCTGAATTCAATATGAGGAAGAGATGTGGCATGAGATGCCAATATACAGAGCATCTACTACATAGATTTAATAGACATACTTAATCGTCAGCACATCACAGTATATTTATTACAAACTGGTGAGTTAGGGGAATTTATAGCTGCATTTAATTTCTAATTTACGAAACTCAATTTTAAACTGTGGCTTGTGATTTTTGAGATAATTTAACAGCAGACTTTCAAAAGCTGCTGTTAGCGGTCAGTGTTGTGAGAGAAAACAAAAAGGTTTAGAGTAAGAATGTAAGCAAAATGTGTAAATGATCTGTAATTTTCTTGGTTCTAAAAATATTGTAACGTTAATATCCAAACAATTGTGTATATGTTTGAGGGTAGTATTATAGATACAGATGCATAGGTGTGAATGGTAGAAAATATCTCTAGTTTTCTTCATATGGAAGCTTCCATGACAAATTAATGTAAGGAAAATCAAAATGAGGAATATACACAAGTGCAGTTATAGAAAGATGTGCACCTTTATGAACTTATGTTGCTCTTTGTTCTTTCTTTCTTTCTATTTATTTATTTATTTATTTATTTATTTATTTATTTATTTAGGTTTTTCGAGACAGGGTTTCTCCGGGTAGCCCTGGCTGTACTGGAACTAACTCTGTAGAAATAGGCTGGCCTGGAACTCAGAAATCCGCCTGCCTCTGCCTCCCAAGTGCTGGGATTAAAGGCGTGCGCCACCACCGCCCAGCTTCTTTGTTCAAATTTTAAAAGAAAAAATATTATTTTTATTTTATGCATGACCCTTTGGCCTGCATAGATATATGGTTCTCTGTGTAGATCTGGTACCCAGAGAGCACAGACAAAGGTTTCAGATGCCTTGGATATGGAGTTAAAAGTGATAGTGGATGCTGGAAACTGAACTTAGATCCCCAGTAAGAGCAGTCCATGGTCTTATCTTCTGAGCCATTACTCCACCCTAGTTGTAGAATTGTATTAATTTAATGGTAAAGTCAGCTACTCTTGGTACTTGTTTGCCTGTAGACTTTCAATTATAATCTTGGAATCTGTCATTATCAAACAATCTCTATATATGTCTATATACATAAAATGCCACTTTGGGGAGGAGCTGACTTAGGATCTATCCTGCTCTTGACCTATATCAGGGAAGTCTCTTATCACCATTGGTAACAGTTAGCATGAAGGCCGATAAATAAATAAAAGGTTGAGGATAAGTGAATATGAATGCTCATCTCTAAGTGGGACATCCATCTGTGTCAACTTCCGACCAAACAAGGATCACTGCAGAAGAAGGCCTGAGAACTCGAAGATGACAGACTGGAACTCCAGTCCTCTGTTTTACATATTATATGAATAGCTGCCTGTCTCATAGACTTCCAGCCATCATGGGCTGCTTTGCTATAGGCTAGATATGATGGGGACAAACTGGTAGAGAACCAAAACAAGTGAAACTATGAGCCAAGATGACCTGCCAGTACATGCATTTATGAGAGTATTGTTTCTGGTAATTTGCTGAAGTGACAGAAAACTCACCCCTATGGGGATCACATCTGGTTCCCAGACTTTTTAGGAATTCTGTTTTTTTCTTCTAAGCACAATGCTGGACATTTGAAAAGGGATGCAACTGAATATACTGCTTGCTTAGGGTAGACAGGGTATTTGAGTAATAGAAAAATATCAGTGTCTGAACTTGGATGGCCTTTTCTTTTATATATTACTTTTTAAATTATCCTCATTGTGTGTTCCATAATTTTCAGTGACCATACTTGTTACCCCTGGTGGATGTTAATAGTTCTATGGTATCAGCAACAATAACCCCATTTTATTACTGTTTTCTTTGTTGCCTAGCCTAAGGATTATCTATTATCATTTGAAATTTTTTCAGTTTTTATTAGATATTTTCTTCATTTACATTTCAAATAGTATTCTGAAAGTCCCCTATTCCATCCCCCTGCCCTGCTCCCCTACTCACCCACTCCCACTTCTTGATCCTGGTGTTCCCCTGTACTGGGGCATATAAAGTTTACAAGACCAAGGGGCCTCTCTTCTCAATGAAGGCCAACTAGGCTATCTTCTGCTACATATGCAGCTAGAGACAGGAGTTCTGGGGGTACTGGTTAGTTCATATTGTTGTTCCCCCTATAGGGTTGCAGACCCCTTCAGCTATTTGGGTACTTTCTCTAGCTCCTCCATTGGGGGCCCTGTGTTCCATCCTATAGATGACTGTGAGCATCCACTTCTGTGTTTGCCAGGCACTGGTCTAGCCTCACAAGAGACAGCTATATCAGTGTCCTTTCAGCAAAATCTTTCTGGCATATGCAATAGTGTCTGCATTTGGTGGCTGATTATGGGATGGATCCCCAGGTAGGGCAGTCTCCGGATGGTCTGTCCTTTTGTCTCAGCTCCAAACTTGGTCGCTGTAACTCCTTCCAGGAGTATTTTTTAGTATTCCTAGTATAGTATTCCTATTCTAAGAAGGAATAATGTATCCATGTTTTGGTCTTCCTTCTTTTTGATTTTCTTGTGTTTTGCAAATTATATCTTGGGTATTCTAAGTTTCTGGGCTGATAACCACTTATCAGTGAATTTTAATGTTACATTTTATATTTATTTTCTAAATTCTATTCTGCTACTTTTTGGTATAATTTTGATACTTTTCCTTTTCTCCTGTCTAAAACTATTTTCTTTTCATTTATTTACTTGACGTATAATGTTAGACTGTCTCTGTAAATTTGTTCTTTTTTATACTTAGTACTTGTGTTATAATTATCAGTATTAATCACTGATTATATGGATCATATGCCTTTTTAATCTCAATACATTTTCTGATTTTTTTTTCCCTTTAAATTTTTCTTTGGCCCAGTGACTGTCCAGCAGTTTATGTTTAATTTTTCAAATACTTGTGAGTTTTTCAATATTTCTCCTTTAATACGTGTAAACTTTCATTATACAATGGATGAAATAGATATTTGATTTTTTTTGTAAGCATGACATATTTGGCAAGACTTTCTTGGTGCTCTAACCTTTGGTCTGCCCTGGACAGATCTCTGTTTACATGCATGAAAAATCAATACTGTTGAAGTTAATTGGAATATTTTACAAATATTTGTTGGATCCATTTTTCTAAAGTATATATTAAACACAGATTTATTATTATAGATATTTGTTTCCAGATTATCTACCCTATTCTTTTATTATAAACTATGAGTCCCTTTAGACCTAGAAATGTGTGCTTCATATTATACTTAGGTACTCTAATATAGATACATATCTATTGATGACTATCTTTTCTGAATAATACTAATTTCTTTGTCATAAAACTTGTCTTTTTCAGAAATTTGATTTAATGCTATTTTATGTGCTATGTCTAGAGATACTTTAAATTTGTACTGATTTTAATTTGTTTCCAACTGCTGTTTACTTAGTCTATGCATGCATACATATAAAGTGAATCTCTCACAGGTACCAAACTCTAGTATGATTATTTTATTTATACTAAACCACATATTGGATTGTGTTCTGTGTGTGTGTGTGTGTGTGTGTGTGTGTGTGTGTGTTTGCCTAAACACATATGCATGTGTATATGGATCTAACTGTGGGTACCTGTACCAGTGAGCATGTGTGTTGAATGTTAGGGCATCATCTGGTGTTCGTCTTTATCATCTTTATCTTCTTTAAGGAAAAGTCCCTTGCTTGGTATTCATGAGTATACCTGGTGAGATGGCAAGTGAACTTCCAGAGATCCTTTGTGCCCTACCTCTCATCCCCAAATAAGAGTGTTGTGATAAGACTGTGTATAAATATATGTGGCCTAGGTAAATTCTGGGTTTATTGACTGGTTTTGTGTGTCATCTTGACACAAGCTTGAGTTATCACAGAGAAAGGAGCCTCTCTTGAGTAAATGCCTCCATGAGATCCAGCTGTAAAGCATTTTCTCAACTAGTGATCAAGGTTGGGAGGGCTCTTTATAGGTTGTGCTATCCCTGAGCTGTTTATTTGTGGTTTCTGTAAGAAAGCAAGCTGAGCAACCCAGGAGAAGCAATCCAGTAAGCAGCACCCCTCCATGGCCTCTACATCAGCTCCTGCCTCCAAATTCCTGCCCTGAGTGAGATCCTATTCTGACTTCCTTTGGAGATGAAAAACAATGTGGAAGTATAAGCTCAATAAAGTCTTTCATCCCAAACTTGTTTTTGGTCACAATGTTTTGTGCAGGAAGACAAACTCCAACTAAGACATTGGGGATCCAAACTTGTGTTATCAAGTTTACTTGAAAAATATTTAATATACTTGGCTACCTCCACAGTCCCCAAGTAATAATATATTGACCAGATAATTGAAACTATTTGCATAACACTACTTATAGATAAGGATTTTTATCAGAATGTTGTTGTTTGCTTTATATTTTATGTCGACTTTATGTACCTCTGTTTCTTTTTTTTTTATTATTATTTTCTTTATTTACATTTCAAATGCTATCCCGAAAGTTTCCCATACCCCTCCCCCCACCTCTGTTCCCCTACCCACCC
>NC_034590.1:65777940-65781741 GCF_900095145.1 Mus pahari
GGTCAGCCTGGGGACTGCCGCCAGGTGAACACCAGACCTGGGTCCCTCCTCAGCAGTCCGCTCTCCCCGGCAGTGCTGTACCTCTGTTTCTTTCGGTCTTCTTTGTGGTGTTAGCTCTGGGCACAGGTGCAAGTTGGCTGGAACTCGTTCCTCTGACTGGGCAGGGTTTTGTGTTTTCCAGTTCCTGTGGGGTCCCATTTATGCTGGGTGTTGGGAAAGATGTTGTGGCCTTAATTGTGATCTTATGTGTTTCAGAGCTCCAGTGTTTATGGGTGAGTTCAGTCTCCTGGGAGTTGAATTTCCTCTATGATCCTGTGATCCTGGCAGTTTCAGAGTACCTGGGAGTCAGGCTCCCTCTAGATGTGATAAGAGTGGGTGCAGAGCTAGCACCCCAGGTCTGCTCTGGATTCAGGTTCAGACCTGAAGGAACCCGTGCTACTGTCTGAGTGGGGATTCCTGTGTCCCTGGACTCCAGGGATCCCAGTTACTCTGGGTGTTAGAGCAGATGTTGTGGCCTCCTCACTGGTGATCCTGGACATGTTAGACCACCTGGGAGTCGTACAGAGCCGGTCTGCTCAGGGCACAGGTTCAGACCTGAAGGACTGTGTGAGTGTTTCTTTTTTTTTTTCTTTTCTTCTTCTTTTTTTAAAATTTTATTTATTTATTTATTTATTTATTTATTTATTTATTTATTTATTATTTTTTCGAGACAGGGTTTCTCTATGTAGTCCTGGCTGTCCTGGAACTCACTCTGTAGACCAGGCTGGCCTTGAACTTAGAAATCAACCTGCCTCTGCCTCCCAAGTGCTGGGATTAAAGGCTGTGCCACTTCGCCCAGCTGTGAGTGTTTTTTTTTTTTTTTTTTTTTACAGTTCTTTTTCAGCACAATAATCACTCTTTGTTACTTTCAGCATATTTTATATCACTTTAGTGAAGTCTTTACATTGCACTGGCATTGTTCCTTTTGAAAAAATATTTATTTATTTACATCCCAAATGTTGCCCCCCCTTGGACCCCCTCGTCGGGTTCCTCTCCCAGCTCCCCCCATTTGTCTCTGAGAAGGCAGGGCCCTATATCCCCTTATGCTGCTGCATCAAGTCTCTAGGATTAGGCACAATCTCTCCTGCTGAGGCCAGACAAGGAAGCCTTGTGCTACATATTTGTTGGTGGCTTCTGCCCAGCGTGTTTATGCTCTTTGGTTGGTGACTATCTCTGGGAAGTCCAGGTTACTCCACGGTTTTGGTCTTGCTGTGGTGTTGCCATCTCCTTGAGAGCCTTTAGTCTTTCCCTCAACTCTGCCACAGGGGTTTCCGACTTCTGTCCAATATTTTTCTGTGGGCATCTGCAGCCGTCTTAGTGAACTGAGTATTACCCACTAGGATAGAGCCCTTCAGAGGACTGCTATGCTAGGATCCTCTCTGCAAGTACAACATAGCATCATTAATACTGTGAAGGATTGGTGCCTGATCATGGGATGGGTCTCAAAATGAGCCAGTCACAGTTTAGCCATTTTTTTCAGTTATTGCTGCATCTTTCTGTGTCTATCGGGATTGCATTTATTGTCCCTATGTTTTCTCAAGACAGAACCAAAAGTTTTACAGGTGAGGAAGAGTCCCCATCCCTCCACTGGGGATTCTGTCTGGCTACTGGATGTGGTCTCTTAAGGTTCCATATCTCAACAGTTGGGCATCTCTGCTAAGGTCACCTGCATTGACTCCTGGGAGCCTTCCTCATCCTGAGTCTCAGAGACTCCTTAGAGAATCCTACCAGCCCTTAGTTCTGGTATCTGCATATTTCTAGTCATTCTCCTGACCATCTAGAACTTTTCTCTTTCTATGGCTGACCCTGCCTCCTTATGCTCCAGCACTCCCCTCACCCACACTGGTGAAGGGACGACTTCCTCTTCTGCATCCCATGACTATTTTGCCTACCCTCTCTTCTAAGGGGGATTGAATAATTCTCTCTTGGGCCTTCTTTCTTAATTTCTTTGGGTCTGTGGGGTATAGCAGAAATATTATGAACGTTTTAGCTAATATCTACTTTTCAGTGAGTACATACCCTACATATCATTCAGAGACTAGGATACTTTACAGTTCCATCCATTTGCTTGCAAAATTCATGATGTCTTCATATTTAATAGCTGAATAATATTCCATTGCGTAAATGAACCACATTTTCCTTATCCATTCTTCTGTTGAGGGACATCTGATTGATTCTAGTTTCTGGCTATTATGAATAAAGTTGATATGAACATAGTGGAGCATGTGTCCTTGGAATATGGTAGAGCATCTTTTGGGTATATGCCCAGGAGTGGTATAGCTGGGTCTTTAGGTAGAACTATTTCCATTTTCTGAGAAACCACCAGATTGATTTTCTAGAGTAGTTGTACCAGTTTGCTATCCCACCAGCAATGGAGGAGTGTTCCCCTTGATTCACATGTTCTTCTCACTTGACTGAACTTTTTATAACAAGTCTTTTGAACTCCATGTCAGAGAGTGTTGTATCGTTAGGCATAGTTTCTGTAGATTTATTTTTACTATTTTATGCAGCATACCATTCATTTCTTCATATTCCTTGGGTCTGTATGATGTTTTATGTTTGGTAAATAAAAAATCACCAATTTCAGTCTTGTTATATTGGTCTCATATCAGAGATGTTTCTCTCTCCTCACTCATCCTGAGGTTATGTATGCTTCTAAATAGTTTGTTTCTTTTTTCTATGTGTCTTCCTTGGAACTAGAAGATTTCAAGTAAGAAAGAAAGCTGTTGTTGGGGATGCAGCAAGGGATATTGGAAGCTTTACAAATGTATTTGAGTCCCTTTTTACTTGCAAAACCACCAGAATCACAATTTATATGCTACTGGGCCAGCCTTATATCAGGAAAGAGTCTGAGGGAGGCATCTGTGCACTTGTTTTGAGTGTTCACATAGAACCTGGGAAAATAGCTACTGAATAGTGTATAACTCACTTAACTTTCTTTGTGGTGTGGGAGAATCTAGATTTCAAAACTCCAGTAACTCCATGGCTACATGATTGTGATTTAGTAGCCAGTCCAGCAGGTGAATCTGCACAAAGTAGGATGCTTAATGAAAACATAAACTACTTCCAGAGCGTTTCCCCATATATGGATTTATTACTTCAGCAAGTCAGGGTAGAAGATTCAGAGACTGCCCGCTCTCCTGTTTGACCATGCAAGAATGTCAGACACTCTGAGTAATAGAAAGTGTCTGGTCTGGAGTTATTGCTGAAATATGTCAAGAAAAGTCACATTCCTTTTCTATTTAGCGAAGAACTTGCCCTATCTCTTTCCAAAGAGAGACTGTAGGGCTGGAATTACTCTTGTAGAAGACCAAGAAAGTCTAATAAGTCCTGTGTTTCCTGTCTCTTCTGGAAAAGGTTTGTTCTCAGTTATTAAATTGGTAGACTTCAGAACTGCAGGGAGTTACTGACAGAACTTGCAGCCAAAACTTTTTGCAAGCTTAAGTTGTAAGTTTGTTTTATCCCAGGCGCTATAGCCACTAGTTGTGCTACTGGGCATCAAAGCATCCTTTGGTTCATTGTGCTTCAGGGAAATCCTCTGATGATGTATTCTTGCCATTCTGAAAGCCTAATGATATAAAAGTAAGGTCCTCTGGCAAGAACTGTAGAAGTTAAATACTGTATGTGTGCTGGAAGGCCTTTTCTTTAAGTTACAAGTTGATAGTATCTTTCTTTCTTTCTTTCTTTCTTTCTTTCTTTCTTTCTTTCTTTCTTTCTTTCTTTCTCTTTCTTACTTTCTTTCTTCCCTCCCTCCTCCTCCTC
>NC_034590.1:65781846-65785380 GCF_900095145.1 Mus pahari
TCTCTCTCTCTCTCTCTCTCTCTCTCTCTCTCTCTCTCTCTCTCTCTCTCTTTCTTTCTTTCTTCCAAGTGGATTATGTTTTGCCCTGGGTGGAGTTAGTTCACAGCTATATCTGTTTTGGGGTTTTTTGTTTGTTTGTTTGTTTGTTTTGTATTGTTTTTTTTGTTCCTACCTACTTTGATGTGGCTTTTTTCCCCTCAGTTGTGTGTCTATAGAAGTGGGTCTACTGAAAGCTAGAGCTTTCTGTGGAGACAACTGATGCATAAACAGTTGTTTACTTAGCATCCCACTGAGAAGGCAGGTATTCAGAAGCCAGTGCGTTAGCTTCCTATGTTGCTGACAACACTTTGGTTTCATATTTTTAGCCTGAAAAATTAAATCTGTATAAGAAAGCAAATGGCTGGCTTTTGGAAAACTTCATTCACTTATTGGATAACAGAATGTGTGATGTTTTGCCTCTAACTTCTGTTATTTATATTTAAAGTTTTAATTGTATATGAAAATACTTTCTGTGGTTTGTAGTTATTTTTAATATTTTTATTTCCCTGCTAGAGATTTTAAGTTTAAGATAACTTCATGTTTGACTGAAAGGAGATAATTAAAATATTCTCTACAAAACACTGTGGCAAGGATAATTCTATTTTGTAGACTCCCAAATTACCATTTCTTATCTCAATGAATTAGTCTTTGAAGCTTTTAATCTAATTAATCCTTAATCAAGTGTAATACCACAGAATAGCATTTGTGTATCTGCCAGTATGCATGGATTTAACTATGGATTTGCAAACAGATTTAGATAACATCATTTGGAACTGACCTATGGCTATTCTAGGCTTAAGGCAGAAAATATTCTGGTTAATTTAAATGACTTATATTAAGTCATGTTTGTCTGGGTTCAGTTACGTGTTTATGCACACACATTTAGTCTTTTTTCCTGGTTTCCTAGAAGTACCATTACACTTTCAGGGTGACATAAATAAATTCTATATATTAATATGTAATGATTATATCTAGAAGTTGAAGACTGCAATCAATTTCTAGCTATGGTCTGTTTCTGGGATTCGCTTGTGTTTTCTGTTTTGTTTTTATTTCTTTAGAAAACAGAATGAGAGATTTTCTGGGACCTCTCCTCTTAAGATTTAAACATGATGCTATAATAAAAAATGACCTTATCTATTTCAAAATGGTTTTAATTTTACATTCTTGAATGCTTATTCTCTTCATATGTAGACTGGAGTTCTATATTTTTGAGCAAACTTTTACGTATTTTTTCTTCCAGATGTTAGCTGTAGAAATATGATACAAACTGTGAGAACATATGGTGAACAGAAACAAATGACAAGGGGTGTATAAAGTCAAGGTTCTTTAGAAAATAATCAAATCTTTCTATCTGTCTGTCTATCTGATATTTGTCTATCATCTATTATCTACTATCTATTATTATTGCTGTAAATATAGATTGATATAAACACATACATGCATGTGTGTAAATACATGTATAAAATGATTTATTATGGAAGGACTCATGTGCTTATAAATTCAAGGCACTTTTTTTTTTACTGTTGTAATCTTTTTTATTAGATATTTTCTTCATTTACATTTCAAATGCTATACCCAAAGTCCCCTATACCCTCCCCCTGCCCTGTTCCACAACCTACCCACTCCTGCTTCCTGGCCCTGACATTCCCCTGTATTGGGGCATATGATCTTTGCCAGACCAAGGACCTCTCCTCCCATTGATAGCCAAGTAGGCCATCCTCTGCTACATATGCAACTAGAGATACAGCTTTGGGGGTACTGGTTAGTTCATATAGTTGTTCCTCCTATAAGGTTTCAGACCCCTTTAGATCCTTGGATACTTTCTCTAGCTCCTTCATTAGGGGTCCTGTGTTCCATCCAATAGATGACTGTGAGCATCCACTTCTAAATGGATGGATCTGGAGGATATCATCCTAAGGGAGGTAAACCAATCACAAAAGAACACACATGATGGTCTGCCCAGGAGCAGTCTCAAGGGTGGAACCAGTAGGGGGGCCATCTTTGCTCTGGTGCACTGCCAGGGAGAGGGCGGCCCAGAGAAGCATCACAGCTTCTGGAAAAGATCCTGTTTCTGGCTCCAGTCATCTGGCAAAATTCCCAACTGAGGAGGGGTATCTGCCCGGGAGCAGTCTCTGGGCCTGAGCCGGAAGGAGAGCCGTCATTGCTCTGGTTCACTTAGGCTCCAGTCTGCGCTAGCAAGAGTGTGGACCACAGAAGCTACATGGCTTTGGACAGACAGAAGCAACCTAACTTCTGGGACAGACCCTGTTTCGGGCTCCAGAAATTTGGGCACCTTCCTTGCCAGAGGAAAGGTGGCCACCTGTGAGGGCTCTGTCTGCCAGAGCAGGTGAAAGAGTCATATTGTGTCCAGGGTCCCTCAGTGGCTAGTCTGTGCAGGGGAGTGAATAAACTGCAGAGGCAACACATCTTCTGGGACAGGCCCTGTTTTGGGCCTACATCTTCAGCAAGGAGGCAGATCTGAACGCCAGCCCTCTGTGCACCTTCCCTGATAGAGGAGAGCTTCCCTGCAGAGTGTAATCTGACAACTGAGACTCAGGAGAGAGCTGGACTCCCAGGACTGCTGACAGGGGCTAACAGAATCACAGGAGGAACAAGTTCCAACCAGAGACAACTATAGCAACTAACTCCAGGGATCACCTGATGGCGAAAGGCAAACATAGGAATCTTACTAATAGAAACCAAGACCACTCACCATCATCAGAACTTAGCACTCCCACCTCAGTCAGTCCTGAATACTCCAACACACCCGAAAAGCAAGAATCAGATTAAAAAGCATACCTCATGATGCTGGTAGAAGACTTAAAGAAGGGCATTATTAAAGAAATGCAGGAGAACGCCGCTAAAGAGATACAAGTCCTTAAAGAAAAACAGGAGAAAACTTCTAAAGAGATAGAAGTCCTTAAAGAGAGAGAGGAGAACAGAAACAAACAGGTAATGGAATTGAATAAAACCATCCAAGACCTAAAAAGGGAAAAGAAGCAATAAAACCCAAAATGTGGCAACTCTGGAGATAGAAACCCTAGAAAAGAAATCAGGAACCATAGATGTGAGCATCAGCAATAGAATACAGGATATAGAAGAGTGAATCTCAGCTGCAGAAGATTCCATAGAGAACATGGACACAACAATCAAAGAAAATGCAAAATGCAAAAAAGATCCTAACTCAAAACATCCAGGAAATCCAGCACACAATGAGAAGACCAAACCTTCGGATAATAGGAGATGAGAATGAAGATTTTCAACTTAAAGGGCCAGCAAATATCTTTAACAAAATTATAGAAGAAAATTTCCCAAACCTAAAGAAAGAGATGCCCATGAACATAAAAGGAGCCTACAGAACTCCAAATAGACTGGACCAGAAAAGAAATTCCTCCTGACACATAATAATCAGAACAACTAATGTAGTACATAAAGATAGAATATTAAAAGCAGCAAGGGAAAAGGGCCATGTAACATATAAAGGCAGGCCTATTA
>NC_034590.1:65785391-65797840 GCF_900095145.1 Mus pahari
GTGGGTAGGGGAGCAGGGGTTGGGGGGAGGGTATAGGGGACTTTTGGGATAGCATATGAAATGTAAATGAAGAAAATATCTAATAAAAAAAAGAAGGAGAAGGAGGAAAAAAAAGAAACTGAATGTCAGGGTGGGGGTATAGGGGACTTTGGGGATAACATTTAAATGTAAATGAAGTAAATACTTAATAAAAATTGGAAAAAAAAAAAACACAAGCATGATATGCACTCACTGATAAGTGAATATTAGCCCAGAAACTTAGAATACCCTAGGAAAAAATTTGCAAAACACATAAAACTCTAGGCACTTTCAATATGCTGTTTGCAAACTGGAAAACCAGTGGATATCTTCAATTCAAATGTAAATACCTGAGACTTCAATGAGCTTGTGAGTCAATTCCAGCTGAGAAATAAAATCCTGCAAGTAAGAGATCCTCTATTTAAAAGACTTAGAACCAGAAAAGCTAATGAACAGGATTGAAATAAAGCATATATAGAACAAACCACAAAAAGATATCTGATACTATGCAATTTAAAGTGTGAATGTACAAGGCACATTGAGTCATAAGATAAAATATTTATTGACTCTCATTCAAGGTTCCTTTCCTAAATTGTATTGGTACCATAACTCAAGTACTGATAACTCTCTTGTTATAAGTAAGTATAAGCAATGCTATTTAATACAGTTATGTTCTATAAATTACCTTGGAACAATGAATTAGTGTTGGTCTGGTGTTGCTCTGTATTCAAATGCTAAATGCTGTATCACAAAATCTAGTTACTTCAAGATCAGCAAACTCCCACACACACCAACTTTTATTATGTAAACCTTGTAATTTTTAAAATGAATCACCTAGGCCCGATACCTATAAAAGAGTTGCACATACATACATTATGTTGTAACAAAAATAGCCTGAAATTTTATATCAATATACAAAGATTTTCACCAATGAAAACCATATATCTGTATCAATTAGCTGTGTCATTTGTTGTCCAGTCTCTGTGGGATGGGAAAGTGAAGGGCTTAAGTGAAGTCTTGGCCAGATCATTCTGCAAGGCTGGACGAACTAATCAACATCAATGAAAAAAATAAACTTATTGAAGAATAGCAATGTCTCTAAGTTGAAGAGTAGATTCAATAATCTACCCTTTATTTTGTTATTCCTAAATGATATTTCTATATTCTCCCTTTTTCTTCTCAATCCTCTTCCCTACATCTAAGAAAGAAAATGTGTAGAGAAAAGGAATCGAAAGTGGGAAATCCCTGAATCTAAGTTTCTATACCGTTTTATTTTCTATCAAGACCACTAACAACTTGCCATCACTGCCCTAAAAAACAAGAAACATCAATCATTCATAAAATGACCAATATCTCATCTTAAAGGAATGAGATGTTGGCCCTATCAAAATCATTTCCTGCAATTTAGAATAAACAGAATTCTTTGAGGACCCCAAAACTGGGATACTGGCCAAGTCCCAGGAGAATTAGCTGTGTCATTTGTTGTCCAGTCTCTGGGGGATGGGAAAGTGAAGGGCTTAAGTGAAGTCTTGGCCAGATCATTCTGCAAGGCTGGATGAACAAGGTCAATCTCTGGGCAGCAGTCTTCCCTGAAGCTGTGTTGGGAGGAAGTCTCCTGAGAAGAAAGAACTTCAAAATAGTCTGAGGCAGGATTGGGTATCACAACATCCACAATGTTGGGTTCTGTTAGGGCTACTTACTTGGTTGTTGTATTCTGTGAACACGTAAGTTCTCACCAGTAATCTCTAGTTCTGCCCTAATTGTGCTTAGAATGTACACACAGCTCTGTTAATGATTTTTTTTTTTTTTTTGAGCAGGTGAAAAACATTATCCTTCTTTAAGCTAGTTTGGGTTGTAACCAAAACTGCAACATAAATTGTTGCCCATGCCATATGAAAGAATGGCATTGAGGACTCTGTAGCCAATAAGTCTAATGTCTATTTATAGCTGAAATTCTGAATAGAGACTTGTACCTGTCCCAGTCGGTTTCAGAGTTGTTTTAATAGAGGGTTTACCATCATACATTAGCTGATTGGTCCTTTAGATATCTTTTCCTCTCCTGTTTGTAGCCAAGATTTTCAGGGGGTCTCCCTCTACTAAATCTGATCCTTAGTATTTTGGGTGCAATCGAAAGCCCAGCTTCCTTTTCATAAAGCCTCTCCTCAAAACATTACATACCATTTTCTTCAGCAGTTTGAAACCATCATAAGTTTAGAATGATTCAATCTGACAGACCCCCCCCCCCGCCACACACACACACCATTTCAATCCAGGTCTGTGCCATTTTGACCTCTCTCAAAGAAGATATATAGTAACATCATTACCATTGAATATATAGCAATTTTATGTCTGTAAATAAAAAACAAGACTGTATAGAATCAAAATATCCACCTCTACATGGATATTTGTTATACAGAGTTTTTTGGCAGAGTCCAGATTGTATTGGATTTGATATGGAGATCAGGCTGTCCTAGAACTCACAAGGAACCTATATGTCTCAGATTTTGTTTCCTTTAGAAAATCCTATTGGCCTGTGTCATCACAAGTGATTCAAGCATATTTTTTCAGTATACTGTACCTGTTTAGAGTTTGGGGTTTGTACTTTGTGCTAGGCTGAGCTATTATCAGTTCTTTCATGGGAACACCAAGTTTTAAAGAGACTGGACGGCTGCTCAGAGCAGTGTGTTATTTTACTTCCTGTTAACTCTCAATAATCTTTGGCTGCAGGAGGCATGCTTCTTGCATGTTAATCTCCCAGTTCTGGGTGGAGAAGCAACAAGGCCGGGGCACAGTCTTCACAGGGATGCATCTGTACCCTAGCTCTGGCTCTGACTCCCTTGTAACCACACATGCCAAACTAGCATGCATTCTGACCTGGCCTAGAATTGAAGAAGGCTAGGGGATAAAAAACAACATTGCCAAGGAAACATTTCTTTCCACCTTCCCATAGTCATTACAGCTTCTATCTTAAAGGCACAGTGCATCTTTTCCCTGGCTATGTGAAATTTTAACTTGGGTTGTAAGTAAGTTCTCTCCAACTTTGGGTTTTGGTAATTATTCTAGGGTTTGATACTCCATCTCGTTGTCTTGAATTATCAACTAGGGGTTCCTACTCTGCTACAGACCATGTTGTTCCCAGATAAAAGACACTGAAACCTTTAGATTTATAATAACTGAAAAAGCACTAGAGCTGGGCAGATATCAACCCTCTTTGCTATTTGTTCTACATCCCTGTGGTTATTCCTGAGATTTCACTTGCTATATTCTGCCTGGGATGCTGCTACTCCATCAAGCCAACCTCCATTGGCCTGTGAGCACAATCCACCTACCCAAAGGTGATTTTTTCTTCTTGCTCTTGAGTCTTCTCATGTTCCCTGCCTCAGACCCCAAGACCATGGAACCTTTGCTCTGCCTGTTCTCTTCTGCTCAGCTGGTACTATAGGCAACTTTATTAACCAATCAGGGATAACTTGGGGGCCAGGTTTACACTCGAAAGCTGGTACACATGGGATTTTGCTCATCTTGGGGCAACAAGATCTTAGGATATAGTATTTAGATTTTAATCCATAGCCACTCTAGTGCCAGAGCAGCACAGTGTGAATTAGAATCTGTCTTCCAAAGAAAAATTTAAGGTCCATTTCCAATGAGGCTTTAATGTATTATTTTTGATATATGTGCATTTTTTCTAGTGCATTTCTTACTAATGACATGTTGTTTAATGCACTTGATTGCATTAATATTGACCTTATGTCAACTATTCAATAACTCATGCCTGAATACAACTCATGGAACAAACATATTCTGCCTATTAACCTCTTGGTCTCAGGAACACTAGATTCAAGACATGTTTTAAACACTGAAATTAGTAATATTCAGTTAAAATACCCCAAATGCTGCATTTACTATCATGTGAGAGACACTTTTGTTCACAGTGGGGAGGTTGAAGCAGGAAAAGTAAAAATGGCCATGTGGCTTTTCTTGCTCTCGGCAGGGCACTCTGATGCCATAGGACTCATTATATTTTAAGAAATCACAACTTTCATTGTAAGAACAGGAGAACGGGAAATACAAAGGAAGTGGTCATTCCATTGACTAATTCTAAGAAGGCTTCACACTGAAGTGTGTTTCAAAGAATGACAACTTGAAAATGAGGGTGAGTTTATTATTTTTTATTTTATTTTATTTTTTCTTCAAAAATTTTAAAGGCCCTTTGTTTCATAAATCCAATTCTTTGTCTGATACATTAATTTTGTCTGAGAGAAGGGGCCCTTTAGCTTGTGAGTAACTCTACAGTCAGGCCGCAGAGGTTTGGTATGATGAAAACAAGCACTTTCCATGATGGGCATGAGCTGAGGCAATTGGCTAAATGCTAATTCTGTGATTTTCATATTCCAGTGATTTGATTTTCTGATCAGTTCCTATTATGCTGAATTTTTTTATGAAAATGAAGGATTGCAGTTCAGCTTTTCTCATAATTTGATGGCTGCCTTCTGTGAGAGTCATCAGGAAGTCAGCTCTCTTGAATTTAGAATAAAAAAATGAATAGAATTGATAATGCTTGGTGTGTGCTGAGGCTCCTGATTTCTTGGGGACTTTTGAATTCTCTTTTGCTTTTGCTCAATCAGTGTGGGATTCCCTGTGCTTCAACTCCTTACCCTCCAAACATATTCAACAAAGCAAGTCTGTAGATTGCCCAACTCATTTCTATTGGCCAGAAATATTGATTCCTAATTCAGAGTGGTGACATGACTATCATTAAGTAGAGAGGAATTCTCACATCATTTATAATATGATTTTGAGAGTGATTTCAGCAAGAATACATAAGAAATGATGCTACTCTAAGAATGAAGGAAGCCTGCAGATGCTTACAGATTTGTAGGGATGGGATCTATTAGTTTAGGCCTCTTGGTGACTTTTGGCCAATTCTAAATAGGTAGAGAACAACAGTTGTCAGCAGTGCACGCATAAAAGAAGCATCCAGGGCCAGTGAGAAAGCAGATGAGGGTGCATGACCCCAAACCTAACAACCTGAGTTCCGCCCTCAGAATCTACATGGTGGAAGTATCCTACCAACTTCCAAGAATTGTCTTACACACACATGAACAAAGAAATGAAAAAGAAAAGAAAAGGAAAGAAAAGAAAAGAAACAACATGTCTTCTGGCCAAAAAAAAGAACAGGCATTAGTAGTCTTCCACGAACTAAAGAGTGTTATAATTAATCTCAGTATAAGCTTTAGAACTGAATGTGGTGCAAACAAGTAACTGCAGCAGCATTTTGTTACAATAGGCCAATAGGCATCTTGAGCTCACTAAGACAAGCAGCAGACTAAAATAGGACACAATAAGCTGACTGTGAAGCATTACAGGAGCTGACTGTGAAGCGTTACAGGAGCACAGATGGTTTGGGGACCATCTTCCTCTGTGACCATATCATCCAAGGTTCTGATTTGCATTTTCTCCATTGTCTGGTAGGTGGGGATCCTAGCTCTTTTCCTGCATTTATCTATTTATTTATTTATTTACTTACTTACTTATTCATTTATTCATTTATTTTTGTTCACTTATATTCGGATCATTTTCCACCTCCTAATCCCTCCTTACACAGTCCCTTCCCTCATCCCTTTCTCCTTTTAGAGGGTGGAGGACACTCTGTGTATCACCCCTCCCTGACACATCAACTCTTCAGGGCTAGGTACATCCCCTCCCACTGAGGCCCCTCCTGTATTTTTTAAAAGGTTTTCTGTTTTCCAGTCTCTATGACCTCCCTTCTTCAGAGCTCTATCACTGTAACACTGCTCATATCCTAGACATGAAATCTACCTTCCTTTTAACTTAAAGTGAAACTAAAGTCCATTTATCAGTAATATTTACAGGCACAATAGACGTGGCCAGTTTTCTTGGTTTCGTTTGTTCTTTAGGGAGGGACTGCTGAAATTATATTAATTGTGAAACAGTGAAGAGAATGCTAAAACTCTACACTAGACAAACTATTTCTGAAGTGTCTTTGGAAAACAGTAAGAAATTTCATAAATTGATTAGTTACCTATCATTTTTATAATAAATGACAAAAATATGTTTTAAAACAACAGATATTAATTCATTATTATAGATGCCAGCAATAACTTTGATTAGCATAAATTTGACATCAAAGCAAATTTTATGCAGTACTTGATTCTTTCCACATTTTCTTCCCCTAAAACAGGAGCATGCCTTGCCCCTTAGTGCTTCTAGTACCTGCTGGCATACTTATGCTATTCACCATTCAAACCCAATCTTCTCCTTTACTATTTCCTTGGCTTCCTCTCACTTGGCCACTTTAGACTGAAGCAAGACAAACTAGGTTAATCTCTCCATGCTGAGATCTTCAATTGAATCATACTTTGAGGTATCCTTGCTCACATCTGCCAATCTTTTTTTTTTTTTTTTCTCCTTTAAGTTAGTATTAGTGACTTCTGAGAACTGGGGCACAATTTACTGACTGCAATAATGCTTTCACTGAATTTGAGCTTATTTCGAGCTTATTTCCTTTCTATTGGCTCCTTGTCTTCTTCATCTGCATCTCTCATCTAAGCATCATTGTTGAAGGACAACTCAAGGGTAAATAAACTCCCTCTTTTATTATATGCGATGCATGAACTGGACAGTCATTAGAATTGAATGCTCATCTGTTTAGTATTCATGAACACACATTTTCATTAGATTAAAGCAAAATCAATATGGAACAAAAACTAAACATAAAGATTCTATTTAACTAAAACCATGAACCCTAGAATGGGAGACCCTAATGTTTTCTTATAAAAATAATGTGTATTTTTTACATGTGTAGTTTCTTAAAATTAATTATAATTGCAATATTTGATTTTATGAAAATTCAGGGCAATATGATAGTCAATCCCTTAAAAAGGAAATGAATGGGCACCTATGATAGGTATGCAGGGTTACATGGTAAGGAAGGGGCAAGGTTAAAGTCTGAAGCACAGCTTCCTAGCTCCAAGCCCTTATTTCTTTCTATTAGATTAGTGCTGCTTAAAAGTCTGTGTTTGGCTCTATTTACTAAGTTTTAATACCTTCATGAAGATGTTTTTTTTCCATAGATCAGTGGATCAGTTCTTCCCAGAGTATTATATGTATATTCAAATCTTTATGGAAAAAAGGACACCATCACATTCACATTCATCCCAAATGCTATTGTCATTGCTATAATCATTAACACCAAAATTAGTACCACTATAATCATTTCCACTTTTGTCAATATCACCATGAGTACTACTATTCATGAGTTATTACGCATAAATTACTATGCATGAGCACTGTTTTCTATCATCATGACAACTATTGCTATCACTATCACCATCACTCCTACTGCTGCCCTAATGACCACCACATCTATTGCCACCAGCATGGCCTCAGCACTTGCTATCACACTATATATAGTGGCATGCAATATCATATTCACTGCTCATGAGATAAGGAGGATAGCATCTCTTTCCAACTCCACATCCCCTGAGATACGTACAGTTCAAAATTTGCCATGTTTGAAGCCTTCATCCTTTGAATATTGACACAATTTTCTGTACTTTAGCTCAAAAAGAATCCCCATAGTGATTGCTATGATCACCAACCTACTACTCTCATCACTACCACCATGACCTACACTCATTTATTCATATAACACTACCCTCGATGTCTTGTAGCTCACTGTAATCAGTACCATCTGAAAGATGAAATGTCTAAAATGTTTTCATAAAGACATCTGTATAATATGTTACAGTGACTGTATACATTTTGGCACTGAACATTGTGGAAAACAGAATGGGAGAGGGAATACACACACACACACACACACACACACACACACACACACACACAAGCAAACTTTAAATTCTGTGTCATTCCTGGTTTTGCTGTATTTACTGAGCAGGTAAAACTATTTCAACCAAATCCAACATCAATATGAACTAACAAGTACCCTCATAGCTCCTTGGAACTATACCACCATTCAAAGAAAATACATGGTGGAACTTGTGGTTCTAGCTATATTTGTAGCAGAGGATGGCCTAGTCGGTCATCAATGAGAGGAGAGGCTCTTGGTCCTGCAAAGTCTCTATGCCCCAATAGAGGGGAATGCCAGGACCAGGAATGGGAGTGGATGGTTTGGGAGCAAGGGGAGGGGGAGGGGATAGGGGAATTTTCAGAGGGGAAACTAGGAAAGGGGATAACATTTGAAATGTAAATAAAGAAAATATCTAATAAAAACAGTCTTGTAGGCACTCTATTAATCTCACACAGGTTATGGTGCAGATCACTTGAATTCGTCTCTGGGAATAAGAGAAAGGTCGACAGATACAGCAGGCATTTCTGCATCCAGGGAAGGATTGAGACTGAGACACAATGACTAATGCTATGTTGCTTGTGGCTTATGAGACTATACACATACTTTAGCATTCTTGGAGAGATAAAATGAATAAAAAGCTAACAGTACATTGGGTAGTAGATACTATTTCTTCATATCTAATTAGCTCTATTGATATGACTTTGTTTGACTCAGTTTGTTTACATTTTACTAGTGAGTAGACTTGAGCTAAAAGACTACAGTTAGGAGTAGATGCCATGGTAGAATTATCTGGATCCAGCAATTATACTTTATGCCTTTTAATAGAAGAGAGATGGTGATATTTCAACTCCAAAAGTGTTAAAACAAAGGCAGAACTTATGCATATTTCTCCATACGATCATAACAAATATGCAAAGTAGTCATTGATGAAAATTTTACAGTTCAGGAAATGTGAACATAGAGAAATTAAGGGACTTATTCAACACAATCAACTATGATAATATCAAACTAGGATTTTACTTCACAGAAGACTGTTGAATGTCACACATTCTCCTATATTCCCTAAGCTTTACCTGGAACTGGTAACATAGAGATGGGGTCACACTGATTCCTGTGGTTTAAAATGTTCCTTACTCATTAGCAGCTTTGAGCTTCTATTTTCAGGTTAGAGAGTATGCTTTATTTGAGATGTTTTTCATTAGCTATTAAGTCAATTTCTTCAATATAGGTGGCTTTAAAGCTGACCATGGAAAACGTGTTTAAATTTTGTCCCTAATCCAATATGTTTGAAGTTTGAGGATTTATTCATTATTGTATACATTATGATAAATTAATTAGTCAAACTATTGAAATTCATTTTAAACAATACCATTAATTGTCCTAATTAAGTGGGTTTCCCTGACACTCTTCACAAACCCTGTATTGATTCTAATTACTGTTCCTTACGCTATTATCTAGTGTCTTGGTGAAAGCAATTGAATGCTCATTTATTGGGAATTTCCTCTAGTTATTTATGCACCTAAAATATTTTTAATGTAACTCATCTTCTCCGTAATTAGCTGTCACCTTTGTCATAATGGCAGTAGGAGAAATAAACTGTGAATAATCATACGTGTGAGGTAGCAGCAACAGTTTAACCCCAGATAAAGCATCCTCAGCTGCAACTCATTTGCAAGCGAGATGTTTCAGCAAGAAACTTCCTTATGAATCCTCAGTACGTCTTCATTTACTTCCTCCACGTTGCTAGGTTTCCAGAGACTCCTGCTTTCCTTCCTTCAGGGGGAGCTCTCATTATGACTTAATTTGGTCCCTAAATGGGCTTGTATTTAGTCAGAGTTACAAAGCAATCCAGCTGGGATTTCAGGCTGAATCTTCTCTACAAGAGACAACTACAAAAAAGTGAGGATAATATGACTGTTTTCCTTTCTCCTGTATCACTTGCTATTAATTAAGGGTCTTCCATGCTGACATGGGCATTGGCATTACAGCAAAGATTAAGAAGAAAGACATGTATGTTCACTCCTAGATGATGAGTAACATAAGAGGAATGGCAGGTCCATCTAGTGTGTGTGGACTTACATGGCTCATCTTGGGGTGACTGCACAAGGCCACGTTTTCTAATCACCAAAGGATGTATTCATTAGTAATGCAGAAAAGGGCAAGAGATAAAGGAAAATTAATTACAAAAATATATATGCATGTGTTATTTCTTAATTTTCACACTGACATTGATAATTAAACACTAACTGTTATATATCAAAACAAACTAAAATTATGTAAGTTGTCCAAAGGCATAACTTAGTAAGTGGCCAAGCAGTCATCAGCATTTGCATTGCTACGATTCTCAAGGCCCTGTTCTTTCTTATCACAATGGTTCTTAGTTTTCTGAGTTTCTTAGACAGTAACTAAGAGTTAAGATAATAGAAATTAACCATAGAGTCTGCAATATTTTTGTCTTATGTTTTTAAATTTTTTTATTCTTATCCCATGTACCAAATCCTTACTGCAATTTTTTCCTCCCCTTGTCTTCCCTGGACACCTCCCCTCTTCCTGAGAACCACCGTGCCTCCTCCTCTCAGAAAAGAGCAGGTCTCTCAGAGATAGCAAACAAACATGGCATAATAAGCTACAATAAGCTACACACATATAAGACCAGGCCCATTCCATCATATTAAGCTGAACACAGTAGGATGAATAGGGCCCTACAAGTGGGCAAATGAGCCAGGGACAGTTCCTACTTTTAAGAATCACAAGAGCACCAAGAAACTCAGCCATAACATAAATACAGAAGACGCAGGTCAGAGTCCAACAGGCTCCATGACACTGCAAGTCTACAGGAGATCTAGTCAGTTGATTCTGTGAAACATGTTCTCATAGTGTGTCCCTGACCCCTCTAGTTCCTCTGAACCTTTCTCTGCCTTCTATTGCAGGACGCTGTAAGCTCTCCTTAAAGTTTGGCTGTGGTACACTACATCTACTTGCATCAGTTGCTGGATAAAGTGTTTTTCTGTTCTCTTTGATGATGATACAGCTCAGGTCCAGCCCCAGAACACTGTGGCACAGCAAATTGTAGGCCAAAATTTTGTGGCTGGGTTTCTGTGCCAGGCATTCCACTTGAGGTCTTTCCTGGTTACAAAATATGGCTCATTCAGGCTCCAAGTCCTCCATTACTGGGAGTCTTTGCTAAGATTCTTCTTATACTTTCTATGCAGTTTCCATTGCAGAAGGTTTCCAGCTCTCCTCCAAACCCCCTATCCCATTCAGTCGGTTCTTCCAGTATTTTTTCCAGGTGAATTCTGCTATATTTTCAGAAGTTAAAAATGTTTTAAAAATAACTCTTCCAATCTGGGCATGTTGGTAGCTTTGCAATTCTAGCACTAAAGAAGCTGAAGCAAGAAAATTATGAATTTCATGAGGTGCAAAACCAGTTAATGAGAACGTGACCTACCATACTCAACTAAAGTCTCTCATACACACACACACACACACACACACACACACACACACACACACACACACACTGTGCATGCAGCAGCACCACCACCACTTCACCCCAAACATTCATTTGGTAATATGTTCTATTTAATAAATACATATTAATTATAAAAGCCTGTACATTATTTTAAAGGTTAATATTTTCAAGGTTATGAAAACTGAACTGGGAGCCATCACATTAAAGTAAGAATGAATTCTGACTTCGGAAGATTAGGCAGGTGTTGTGCTATGAGAGGATAGCCACTATTTGGAGGTTCACAATGTTCTGGGCCAAATGGTTTTCTTCAGGAGTCCTGTATTGTAATAACCTGTGGTTATTTAAATGTAAGCCCACTCTGAACCTCTGGCAAGTTTTTGCAATAGGTTTGTGTGTGGGGGGGGGGGGTAGGGAAGACCATGGGGTGAGAGGGTGCACAGCCAACAGTCATTTCCACCTTCTTACAAAATAATGGTCAGTGTGAGAAAGGAGTAGAGGACCTATGATTAAGATGTGAAATGCCAGCTTTCCACTTTGGTTTTTGTGGAGGAGAAAATCAAGCTTGCCAAGTACCCTTCAAACACCTCCATAGGAAATATTAAATCAAATACTTACTGCCTGCTGCTATCTGAATTTCCATTTAAAAATAATTACTAAAACCTTATGTGTTGAAAGGATTGGAAGACATCTCAAAATGGAAATATGTAAATGACAATAACTGTGGCCTTTTGTATTTGGCTGAATCACTCCCAGTCCAGCCCAGGATATCCTCCTGAGCTTTTTGCAGGACATCCTATACTGCTGCCTCAATCCAGGCACTGTTCTTCTCCCTGCTTTGCAGTTCTGCACTACAGCTGATGGACTAGGGTTGGGTGGATTTACTTTTCTTGGTCTTTGGGGCAATTAAGTTGCAATTAATATAACTTTACTACTTTCTCTTTATTATCCTTTGAAGGGCTAGATTTGTGGATAGATATTGTGTGAATTTGCTTTTGTCATGGAATACTTTGGTTTCTCCATCTATGGTATTTGAGAGTTTTGCTGGGTATAGTAGCCTGGACTGGCATCACATCTGTCCAGGATCTTCTGGCTTTCATAGTCTCTAGTGAGAAGTCTGGTGTAATT
>NC_034590.1:65799443-65848582 GCF_900095145.1 Mus pahari
TGGCCTCCTGTGAACCTGAGATTCTGGGTGTTTGGGTTCTTGGCAGTCAAGCTCCTCTGAGCACTCAAACACTAGTGTGACCCAGCTCCTGATATCCTGGGATCATGTTGTCCTAAGATCCTGGGTGTGTTACAGTGCGTGGAAGTAGTGTCTCCATTGAGGACCGTGGAGTTGTCTGGTCTGTTTGAAACCAAGGTAAACCTGAACTGATTAAAAGGAACCTGAGCCTCTGGTCAGGAAGGGTTCTGGTGTCCTTGTTCCTGCTGTCACAGGCCTGTCACTATTGGATTGGAGCAACTGTTGTGTTCCACTCACCAGTGTTCCTAAGATCACTTGGGCAGTCTGCTAGGGACCATGGGGTGTCTGCCAAATTTTTGTCCTAGGTGACCAGGTGCTGGCGCAGATCAGAAGGGATTTGTGCCCCTGGTCAGGCCGGTTCTCTGCTGCCCTAGTGCTGTCTCAGGTCCCCGTGTGCAATTGGATTGGAGCAGATGTTGTGTTCCACTCACCAGTGTTCCTAAGATCACTTGGGCAGTCTGCTAGGGACCATGGGGTGTCTGCCAAATTTTTGTCCTAGGTGACCAGGTGCTGGCGCAGATCAGAAGGGATTTGTGCCCCTGGTCAGGCCGGTTCTCTGCTGCCCTAGTGCTGTCTCAGGTCCCCGTGTGCAATTGGATTGGAGCAGATGTTGTGTTCCACTCACCAGTGATCCTAAGATTGCGTGGGCAGTCCTATAGGGACCGTGGGGGTGTGCACTGAATCCGTGCCCTAGGTGATCCAGTGCTGGTGCAAACCGGAAGGGGCTTGTCCAGTATCTATTCTTAACAGCTGAGATATTTCATTATCACCTAGAAATCCTAGATTAAAAAAACAAACAAACAAACAAACAAACTATATAGTATGGTAAATTAGCATTCTTCACTGAAAAGATAACTAGAAAGTGTTTGCATAGTGTTAAACTCTGGACTTGACTTTTCACACATGCCAACTTTAAGAAGAACTCTCCTTCTGCCACCTGCATGTTACCATGGATAGCTATAGATTATCAATTTAGTTATATCTAGAACTAAGAGACATGCCTCTGGACAGGTCTTTGAAGACTTTTCCAACTAAGTAAAAGGAAAAAAATCTTCCCCTATGGTGGGAGGTGTACTGGCCCAGATAAAAAAGAAACTAACATAAAGCAATGTTCTTTTGCCTACCTTAGGTTTTTGCTAGTATGTATATCTGCAGAATTGTTGCTGCCACATCTCCCATTCTTTGAGGCCAGAAACTAGTTTTGTCAGTGTTTCAAATAAACTAAACACCAGCACCTTACTAGGAATCCCCGAAGCCTTCAGCAGAAGATTGTGATTGCTGAGCCATCTAGCATCGTAGACCAAGTCTCTACTATGTCCGTAGTCTCAAGGTTATGTAGATGCGTATTGTTGTACTAAACTAATATAATCATTTCTATTTTCATGCCGTAATACTCATTAAGGCGTTTTTCTGTAGAAAACCATGATTAATAGAGTATCCTACCAAAAATAATTTGAAGATTTATTTACATATCAGGTTTTTTGTTTTTTTTTTTGTTTGTGTGTTTTGCTTTGATACTTTTGTAACTTGATTAGATGATTCTTAAGTAAGAACATTATAGATGAAAACATAATACCACAGCTTCCATAGATTGCACATGCTTTGAAATGATTTTTTTAAATGTTAAAAATATTTTTTGTTGCAAACAGGAGAGTAGAATTTTGTCCCATAGTGACCAGTATTTATTTGCCAAGCTCTGATCCAGCAGCCTCACCAAGATTTGAACTTACTTATTCTTTTGGTTACTGTTTATCAGTTAAATGTACCTCAATGGCTACCAACTTTCTGGGACCCAGCTAATAGGTGAGAGTGGGGTTGCAATGACACAGTCTCTACAAGTTAAGTTCTTTGTGACTGAGGGAAATTTGAATAACATCTCTATCCTTAAGTTAAACTTGGTAGGTACCCCAAAACATAACTAGTTCAGGAGAGTTAACTCTTCTCTTTGATGAGTCCAGGAGAAGCTCAGTTTACCTAAACTGGAATAGATTCTTTAATAGAATGTTACAGTTGTTATGGAAGGGAAAATTTTTTTAGATGTAGAAGCAACACATAAATGATCATGATGGAAATACTTGAATTATATTTTACTGTATCATATCATTGGCAAAGTGAACGCTAATGCTAAGGATTGTCTTGAGAAACCAGAAAGGAATCACAAACTTCTCAAGTACAGCCCACAGTTTGCAGAAGGCAGCTATGCAAACTTTTCAGGCCACTTTTCAACCTGTTTGTCTTTGAGGCTGTAAGCCCTTCATCTTCCTGGTCCTCACTATATTTTTCTGTAAAAATGCAAACAGAGGCTTCTTCTCTGGCTCTTCCTAAGAACTGTAATGAGAATTCATGGGTAACAAATAGGAGTTGTGAGAGACAGTTTTGTATTTCAACATAATTGCATTTATTCATCAGAGAAGCTAAGCTGAATTGGCCTGACTGTTTGTTTTAGCATGATTTAATGTGTAAAGACACACCAGTTTTCCTACATTGACTAATTGCCATTTCCAGCAACACATCCTGAGAAAAATGTTTTCACAGTATTCAGCAAACACTCGCTGATTTCTCCTTCTGAACTTCCTTGTAAACAACTTATCAAGCCTTCCAAATTCAGACTGTCATTAATAGTGTCAACGCAGGGTAGTAATTTTTTAAACTGCTGATGTAGGGTAAACACAAAACATAAACATGCAGCCTTTCTGTATTTCTGCTAATGCTCAGAGGATACATAAACATATGATACAAATTATATTGTTGAAGAATAACCAAAAAGTGCATGTTATCATTTCATGAATTCTATGAATGAGCTTCAATTATATATATATTACTACCCAGGGTGATTCCATTATGAAATGACTCTGAATTCTCCACGGAGAGGAGCCAACATCTCTTCAGTTTAATATGAATAGAAGTAAACTCAGTACTGTCCCTCCCTTGCCTGGTTCATTTGCATTTTTCAGTTCCTTTAAGGGGAGCCATACTCTGAGACTTGAGACCTCAGAATACCATTGATACTTTTTTATATAATCAATGTCTTATATTGTTACCTTAACCACATTACATACTACCAAAATTATTTTTGTCTCCACATTGCATCTGCTGCTTACTTGGCATATTTTCCAATATATTAAGAGATCCAGTGTATGGGAATTTATAAGAGACAGTTTCCTGGGGCTATTTCTGTGAATAAAATCTTTAAAAGCTAACTGATTGAACTTTGTGTCCACAAAATCAGAAACAGTTTCTAATTAGTAGATGTACATTTTAAATAAGATTGCCCAATACTATACCATTTAAAACTAACTACCCTGTGCTGTCAGGTTAGTTTGCTTAAGGCATAGCTCTATTCTTTGTATTTTTAATAAACACAGTAACAACTCTCCATGGGTTAAATTCTATTGCATTCTTATATTTTCTCTCTTAAGAGCCATACTTCAAACTATTATTTCTATTTTCCCAGCTTAGGAAACTGAAGTAGTACAGGGTGAAAATAAATGTTGAATCCTACTTTTTAACATTGTAGAGCTGTGTATAGCTGTTTGTTGGGCCTCCAGAGCCTTTGACCTCTAGGATACTACTTGACTTTCTTTTAATGAGTATCTACAAAACAACATTCCACTTTAGAACAGAAATTATCATTAACAGTAGCCAATAAGACTAACTTATCTTAAAGTGGTTTTGACATGTTGACATGGAATTGAGTTTAGGGTCTTGCACATGGTAGAGAATAAACTTACCTTTAGCTATAACTGCAGCCCACCATGTTGACTCTGAATGAGGTGTGTAGAAGAGGAGCAGGCAATATTTCAGTTCAGAGCAGTGAGAGCGAACCTGAGACTCTGAGCCAGAACTATATACCTAGAATCCACATTGTGACAATGAGGCCAAGTCATTTGTGAACACACTACAGATTCAGTGGCATGTGTGAAGGAAAAGCTGCCTATTCTGCCCCAGCATTACCAAGAACAGGCTTAATTTCACTTACTTTCCTTTTCATAGACATATCAAAGGCAATGTTAAAGGAGAAAAAGAGATTTTAGCAAAAAATGACAGATACAGTATGAAATTCTTGGAGTCATGTTGAAGACTTCATATTTAAAACAGCCACAGCAGTGTGTGATCACATATCTCTTACATGAATGCTTGTTTACTAAAATATCAAGCCAAACATTTTAATGGTTCTCAGGAGAAAGTAGGGACATAAAATGCATGTACTGAATGGGCTCTTTGGATGATTGTATTATTGTATAATGATCTTACAAAATTGGTGAAAAACCTGGGTAATATTAATTTGAGTATTATGGAGTGGGCATTTAAACTAATGAAAAATCCTCAGTGCTATATTTTTATCATAATCTTGTATATAAGAGCAACCTGGGGAAAAAGTGTACATGATAAAGGATAGAATAAAAATACAAGAAGTTATTTAAAGATGGGAGACACTGTCTGAAGTTCCACAAATAAAATTAATGTTATAATATCTATTTTGGTTCAAAGATAAGAAATGAAAAAATTGTGGCTTTCAAGGAAGTGGGTAAAGATGGCTCACTTGATGAATATTATTTAAAAGAGGGTCACTATAATCTATAGTGATTAAATAAGTTAAGAATGAAACAAAAGTAGGCTTCCTAAGTGAGAAAGATTGCAGTAATTTTAGTAAAAGCCCAGTAGATACTTCTAGGTAGGAGAGCATGATGGGACATCAGTTCTCGATGTCACAACTTAATAGCAATCATGGCAGTGACAAAACTGCTACAGGCATCATATAAACAAGTGAGTTTAACAGTGACCTAATGAACAATTTTTATGGATAACGAAATTTTTATTTCATCTGATTTTCACATGTTGCCAAATAATATCCTTTTTCTTGATTTTGTTTTCAAATATTTAAAACTGTTAAATCTAATTTTAGCTCATGTGTCATGCAGAAATGGGTTAGGTCCAAAATTCAACCCACAGGCCAGGGTTTGAGGAGCTCATATTGATTCTACTGTGGTCAGGTGCCACCAGGAAGTTATGGATGGAACAAGCAACACAGGCAGTGGTGGCTATATAGTTTAGACCTACAAGTAGAACTACATGCTGTGTTTGGCCAGGAAATCTGTTCTACTACATTTTTTTATTTTTGAAACTGGGATGTGTACTGTGGAAAGTAAAAGATTTTGGACAATGTGGTTGATATCTGAATTGTTCAAAAGTAATTTAGAAAAGACAAAAAAGAGATTCCCTGAGGCAGTGTGCCACTTTCCCTTCAAGTGTAGAATTTAGAATCACCCAGAACTCTGTTCAAAGTCTAGCTAAGTCACAAGAGGTACAACTAAATATTTCCTGGCCTTATTTGTGTCATTTATAAAATGTATGGTTACATAACCCATTTGAATTAGCTTTTGTTCTATGAATACTCCTATAAATATGATGCTTAACATAGCAATAATTTGTCATTCTTTCAGTTCTTCAGGTTTGCTGGCCAGTTGGTGAAGGGCTTCATGAGATCACATGGTAGGGCACTGACAGTTCATGGGACAGCTAGACATGAACTCACCATACTAATGATTACTGGCACCAGGAAGAGGCCAGAAACTGTGTCAATTTATTCCCACAATACTATAGGAGAATGTTGTGATATGACAGGCAGATTTCCAATTTTTTGGTGATCTGTAGCAAGAAATCAGACAGCTATATGTGAATAGTGGTAGAAGCAGTCTTTTTTTTTTTTTTTTTATTAAGAAAGAAAGCACTTGATAGCACGGAATGAACCAAAGCTGGAAGAAGAGGTTAGAAGTTCAATGAGGCAATGAGCTAGGCAGATTAGGATTGCTGTAGGCTATTGGCATGGCAACCATTTTACCCCATGCATGCCACCTTGCATGTCAGCCTTAGGGTAGAGATTGTCTATTCATTCACTTTTGTTTCTGACACAACATAGCTCTGAGTCTTTTAGTAAGGCCTGACTGTCTTTCTCCATTTGAGCATTTGAAATTGCATTCCACAACAGCAAAGGAGGATCCCCAGGGAAACCTGAAACGCTGAACATAGAGCATTTACAGAATCACTTATGTAGTATTCTGTTTCTAAAAGTAAGATCCAGGCTAGACCAGTGTAAAAAATTTAGGGAAATATCTTTACTTCTGGATGGGTATGTAGACAAAAAATATGGAGTGGGAGAAATTTTCACACACCACCAACAACAACCACCACCTTGCATTGTCCTAATGGCTTTCATCTGACTGTCTCACTTCTATGTAAACATTTTCTTAAAATGAACTCAATGTTAACATGCATGACTTTTCTGCTGAGATGCACAGGCACTGCATAATATCTTTTGGTCTCAAATTTGAAGGAATTCTGGACAACAGACACAGATGAAAAGGGAATCATTTACACTTTGCTAAGACATTAGGCACATTCTTAACTCCCATACCCATGCTTTCTCTCTCTGATTGTCATAGAGTCATTACCCTTGACAAAAAGGACTTTCCTCCATAACCTTGGCTGGGAGAATAATCCAGAGGGAGGAACATGAAACATGATTGTATATATATATATATATATATATATATATATATATATATATATATATATATATATATATATATATATATATATATATATATGAATTATCTATCTCTATCTATCTATCTGTCTGTCTGTCTATTATCTATCTATAATACAAACACGCCTCACAGCCAACAACAGTAGAGAATTCTGTCCTGCTGGCTCTGGCAAAAGGAAACTCCTACAAGGTAGAGGCAGACGACCAAGATAAAAGCAGAATTGAATGCTCTCAACACTGATCAATGTACAAGGCTGTTGAACAAGTTGAGAAGAAAATGGTTAATTCTATAATTCTATTCATTGTTATGAGGTCATTGATACTATGATGCGGGAACAATAAAAGAATGTAAATGTTGCACAACTGATTATAAATATAAAAACATTTTGTTATTTTGGACATTGAAAGTAGAGATGAGAAGTAGATGAAGAATGTATTAGTATGGAGCCAGAAATATAGCTCAGCAGATGAAGGTGGTTTCCTGGGAACCAAATTTCAGTCCATAGAATCCCATTAAAGATAAAAGGAAATGTCTAATTCTTCGTTGCCCTCTGACCACCACATGCAAGCTGTGACATCAGTATGCCCATGCGGGGCTGTGGGTGTGGGGGAAAGAGGGGAGTGGGAGAGAATCTGTGTCCGCAAGAGTTCCAGTGCTCTGGGTGTGCGGATGCGGGAGAACCGTGCACACTTCCCACACAGCCCCAGGTGAGTGTCTGACTGGTGGGAAGCCACTGACCCCACACAGCTGGTGGTGGACAAGGGGCAGCCCAGGTACCAGGTTCTTAGCCTCTGACATCCAACGCTGGATACAGCTGAGGAGCTGAGATCAGAATAGGGGCCCCCGGGTGGCACTTGGCCCCGGGGATGAAGGGAAGAGAGGGCAGGAGAGAGGGGGCGCTGGACAGTTTCCAATCAGGCAAGAGTCCTTGGTTAGGTCCATGGTTAGAGCACAGGGTGGCCTTCTGGCTGGAAGTTAGATGTGGCTTGTTAGGAGAAAGCCTATCCCATCATTCAAGCCTGGTGGGCCTTCATGGTCAGAGACAGTCTATGGTTTTACAGCTTTATTGTAGAAAGGCAGGGAGAAAGGAGAGAAGGTAGAGAGAGAGAGGGAGAGAGAGAGAGAGAGAGAGAGAGAGAGGCGCCATGGCCACTTGGAGATAGCAGGGAAGGTAAAGAAAGAGAAGGAGGGCTAGAAAGTAAGAAAGGTGAGAGCCTAAGAGAGCAAGGAGGGGCCAAGCAGTCCCTCTTATAGTGGGCTGGGCTATTAGGTTGTTGCCAGGTAACTGTGGAAGGAGAATACCTGGCTATAGTCAGGTTACCATAGCGGTGGAGTTTAGCCAGAATGCCAGAAGCTTGGGACATTTCTTGACTGATGTCACGGAAGTGTGGACACGCACCTGATTCGGGGAATGTGGCTTGCCTTTCCATCCCTTGTAGATTTCTCTGTTGGGTCATTGAAGCAAGCCCCATTCAATCAAAATAGGCTGCCTATCATAGTCCCACATGCCCACACATATACATTAAAACGCACGCACACACACACACACACACACACACACACACACATGCACACGAACACACACACTCTGAAATTAAAAAAAAAAGATAGGAGGAATAGGTGTATGATTTAAGATGATACCTTAAGATGAATAATTTTAAAGGCTAATAAGTTTAAACACAAAGAGAAAATTAAGGGGTATACAAAGAAAATTCATATAAAGGCTAGAGAAGACAACTGTGATAGATGAATGTATATGAAAACAGATAATTTATTATTATATACATGAAGAATAAGTGACTTGCATTCATAATTCCAGGCAAATTATAACACAGTGAAATGTATGCATTTATAGATGATATATAGAGACATAAGAGATGAAAGAAGACAGTTAACACTAGCAGGTGATTAAAATGTGTAGTTGATTTAGAGGAACTGTGAATTAATGCTCTTAAAGGATGAGTTAAGTATATTTCCAGCAGCAATAGACAAGGGGAATGAAAAGAATAAAGGCCTTAAGTACACACATACACAACTCTCAGATCAACACAGAAGAGGTAACAAAAAAAGAAGAATCATTACTTCTTTAAATAACTCTAACTTTTCGAGTACTTAAGTGACATTTTAGAGGCTTGACATTTCCAGTATTTGATGTGATCTTTATTTAATTGTATGTGTACACAGGCATACAGACACACATATCACTTGGAATTCAAGAAAGAACATTTAGGAAACACTACAAATGTTGTACAGTGTTTGGCATATCACCAACAAGGGGACATGGAATGCACACATCAAACACTGAGCATTGCCTCAAAAAAGAGCAGAACAAAATGGACTTTAGTTTTTGCACTTCCAAGATATTTCTTAAAAGAGTTTTCATTCCCCTTTGGTAAATTATGGTTAAAGATGTAAAGCAGAGGTATGTATGCAAAAGCATTCAGTGCTCACAATTTTAGAAAGTTGACTTTATTTATTCTTCACATTTGCACATGGACAATAAGGACATCGGAATGTAAATTATTGTACTTGTCCCCTAGTAAATGACAAAAATGAAGAATGATGTTTGCTGTCTGCATAGAACTTTCATCCTACATGTTATCATTTTATATTGCCTGCCACGTTGTGAGACTACAAATATAACCAGCAACTCTGCTCTATGGAAAATAGAGGAACATTCAGTATTCACAGCATCGGATAAACAGAAATGTCTGACCCACACAGCTCAGTACATTCTTAATATTCTGGTTTAACTATTCTACAGATACCTGTAAAATACATGATTCTGGCACACTGTGTCTTTCTTAGGGATTGGGAAAGTATTGTGTATTCTCTACACAGACCTAGCCCCAAACAATTCCCCAAACATACCTTGGAAATATTTTTCAGCTCCAAGTGATTGAATAATTTGCCTTATTATGTATCATAGTTCCCACTGATAATCTTAAGTAAATAGATTAATTACACAACTTATAAATTCTATCTTTTCTTGTTGCGGATTTTTGTTTCTGTAGATTTATGCACTACCTGTTACCTACCTAGAAGCTACATATTATCTCTGGGGTCATGCAATCTGTACAATTCTTTGTGAGGAAAAATGAAATTATTAGCTAAGTTCTTGCTAACCTTAACTAGCAAGAGAAGGGAAGTACAGAAAGGTTAAAAATAAGCAGATAAAAGTCTTCACTGTGCCTCAAGCTTGACACTCTCACATCATGCTTCCTTCAGTCAGGCTATAGCATCATTAAGGTCTGCCTTATCTCTTAACCTAGTCTCCTTTATGGGAGGGTCCTCTGTCAAGGGATGGGGATGACAAAAGGGAGTAGGTTATATATTTATATGACTGCACATTCAAGCCACTGTCTCTGTGGACTGGAACTATATCTTGGCTTTCCTCTCCAGAAGGCCTCCTCCTACTCTATCTTTTGACAGTGATTGACAGCTACAAGTTGTTGTGTCAAAGCTCCTGCAAGTCAATTATGAAAATGATGCGCACTTGCTTAAAGATGATTGTAAATTGCTTCTGGCTGATCAGAATAATGAGTTGCAGTGATGCTAATCAACATTGGGCATATATAGTACCTGCTCCTGCTGGTGGGTTTGCAGCTGCAACTAGTTCACCCAAATGAGTGTTTTGAATTTTTTGTGGATTGAGCAGGATGTTCACAATGAGGATATTATGAGAAGAGGTGAGATTAAGTTCAAAGAAAGAAATGAGACATAGCACAGTCATCTCATGTTAGTTGCATAGTGATTTTCTTTAGCAGTCTTCTATGAATTTAGTTTCTGAAGTGGGATGGGCACAGAGAAGTGGAGCAGAATTAGCTATAGCCAGCTTCTTTGCATGCTATGTTTTATCCTCATATTATTGTGTTTTCTATGTGAAGTGGTTATTTTCTGCTCCGTAGGGTAGGTGAATAAACTGACACTAGGCAATTGCGCAGAAACAGTCAGGGAGGTGAGCCAAGGTCCCAGTGTCTGATGCCTCAAACATCAAGCTACTAATAATAGCTGTATACCTCCATCAAATTTCTTGCTTTAAAATTGACCTCTGTACAATGGGAATGTAGAGCTTAGGGGCTCCACCATACCACTGTATACATGTGCAGTATGAGCCCTTGGGATATGGAACAATTCCCTCAGATCTACACTTCAGAAAAACAACTTCAGATGGTATTCATACACTAAAGCTTTTTTTTTATAAACTGCATCACACCTTTGCTAATGTTAGTGGAGGGAAGGATAAGGAGTGGCCACCAATAAGGCATCATTTCTTAGGTAATAAAAGTATCCTAAATGTGATACACCAACCTGTGACTACACTAAGCTAATTGAAGTGGTTTTCAGTGATTTAGTTTTCTTTAACAGTATTTTGTGCACATATACAATATAGTTTGATCACATTCACCTTCCTCTCTTCTCCCTTATTTATACTTTCTACACACTTTGCAAGCTCTTCCCTGCACATCCCTTAAATGAATGTTTTAAAGGAATGTTCATTATTTGTTATGATAAATACATCTTAATAATGCTAATAAAAGTTGGGTGTGAGAAAATAAAGTTTGTAGGGAATGTGACTGAACTGAGCTAACTCATAGCAGTTGTTCAAAACATCAGAGTAAACACTTTTTATTTATTTGTTCATCATTAGTATATATTTTCTGTGGTAAAGGGATCCAAGGCCTTATGTATGGCAAGCATTTTCTCTCCTTCTGAATCATTACACACCTATGCCTCTGACTTTTTTGTTATATATATATATATATATATATATATATATATATATATATATTTTTTTTTTTTTAAGAACAAAAATTCTTTAGTAGTGAAGTATCTCTCAGTCAATTCATGAGTTGAGATGTTTGAAAATTGGAAAACTTCAAAGTAGAATAATTGCGGACACAATATAGGGTTCTATAATCAAGGGCCACCAATATAAATGTGACTGAATATGATTGATTACCATAATAAAGAAAGCAGGGTTATTAGTGGGCTTAACATAAAGGTGAAAAGATTAAACTATAGTTGTAATAGCTCATCCATCTAATGCAAGAGTTCTCAACCATTCAATTCAGTTTTTCATGTTGTAATGACCCACAATCATAAAATTATCTTCATTGCTACTTGTAATTTTTCTACTTTTATGAATCATAATATATCACCTGTCTTTTCTGATGCTCTTAGGCAACACTTGTGAAAGAATCCTTCCACCCTCAAATGGTGGTCTAATCCATAGGTTGAGAACCACTGAACTAATGGGGTTATCAACCATGTCTCTACCCATAGGAAAGAACTCTGGTATTGGAGACAAATTTCACATTACAAAAGCACATAGCTTAATTGAAGAGGGAAGAGTGACATGTTACCTTTCATTTAGTTCCAAGATTTAAACTCTAATTCTATGCCTTGGCTAGCTCATACATGTTTGTTCGTCTGCCAAACTCAGTAGGAATGAGCAGCCTGGCTATGGGACTTTGAGTTTGGTATCCGGGTGGCATGCACCCAGGAAGCTTGGCATATGTCCTCTGCTTCTGTTTGCAGGGCTGCAGATACTCTTTAATCTGGCAGAATACATGACCACAGGGCAGAACTAAAATCAATGCTTGGAAATTTTATCAGCTTCTACAACCACCCCATAGATTTTTTTCCCCATATTAATCTTGACCAGTAATTGTAAACTCTTTTTTCCTTATCTACTGATTACCCTTGTCAAGTGTTGATGCTATTGTTGAAATGTTCAAGAAACATAGATACTATTAGATAGTTCTTTGTGCTTTTACAAAATACATAAAGTAATTTTATATGGTAGGTGCTATATTTTCACACTTTACAGATAAGTAACTGGGTTTGAAATATTTGGTTATAAATTCTTTTTTTAACTAGATATTTTCTTCATTTACATTTCAAATGATGTCCCCTATCCTAATTTCCTCTCTGAAAATCCCCTATATTCTCCTCACTTCCCCTGCTCCCCAACCCACCTACTCCTACTTCCTGGCCCTGGCATTTCCCTATAATGGGGCATATAATCTTTGCAAGACCAAGGGCCTCTCCTCCCATTAATGCCCAACTAGACCATCCTCTGCTACATATGAAGCTAGAGACACGAGTCACACCGTGGGTTTTCTTTGATTGGTGATTAAGTTCCAAGGAGCTCTGGGGGTACTGATTAGTTCATAGTTTTGCTCCTCCTACAGGGCTGCAGATCCCTTCAGCTCCTTGGGTCCTTTCTCTAGCTCCTCCATTGGGGACCCTGGTGGATGCTCACTGTCATCTATTGGCTATAAATTCTTAGTTAAGGCATAAACCAAGGTTGGAGCACCTCCTCCCCAACCCACCCGCTCCCTGCTTCCTGGCCCTGGCATTCCCCTATGCTGGGACATATAATCTTTGCAAGACCAAGGGCCTCTCCTCCTATTGATGGCCGACTAGGCCATCCTCTGCTACATATGCAGCTAGAGACATGAACTCTGGGGGGTACTGGTTAGTTCATATTGTTGTTCCTCCTATAGGGTTGCAGACCCCTTTAGCTCCTTGGGTACTTTCTCTAGCTCCTTCATTGGGGACCCTGTGTTCCATCCAGTAGATGACTGTGAACATCCACTTCTGTATTTGCCAGGCACTGGAATAGCCTCATAGGAGACAGCTGTATCAGGGTCCTGTCAGCAAAATCTACTGTTCATATTAATGGATAACATGTTGACTGGCCAGCTTTATTGATAAGGCCAAAACAGTCATAAATTTCCACAAGAGACCTTAGCAAATGGTGGAAAAAAAACTAAAGAGATAGTTTCATGGATGTAGACTGTAGTTACCATGCTCAGGAATCTGAGCAGAATCTCTAGTACCCCAGATGAAGGAAAAAACGGTGTCCTGCAAGCTGTCCTCTAACTGCCACACACGGTGTGGCACATATACAAATCCTAAATAAACAAATAATAAATGAAAATATGGTTTTATAGTAATACTGTCATCAATAATTTTTTTGTGTGTGAGGGAAGTTAACATTGGTTAAACACTGAATTTTAGTAAGGTGATTTCACATACATAGCAGTAAATTTGAACAAATAGAAAACTAACCTGGTAATGTTCAATTTTATGCATTTCTTGTTCCAATATTCTTTCAGTTAATATAGAAAAAGAATAAAGCACTCTTCTAGGCTGTAGCAGAATATTAATAGTGTAAGAAAAGCTAAGGCAGTTGCTTGACTCTATATAGTTGAAGCTCACAAAGGAAAACATCAAGTGTTTCAAATTTGAAATTACAATACTTTCTCATGAAATAAGGGAATTGATCTTTTCAAGTAGAGAATTTACATGGAACAGTAGGCTTTAAGTTGGACTCTGTTTTTGGTAGTCTAAAATCTATGTGCCTTGCTTTTATCCTATGGACTTCTTTGTATCCAACCATAGAGTAGAGCTGAAAATAACATTAAGAGAGAGAAACCACGGGTGCATGAGCCTAGAAGATATTATTCCAACTCAGCATCAAGATGACAAGTTTTTGGGCAGGCCTACTGGGGTAGACCATGCCCTACCAACACCTTCATATTCCTTCAGGTGATCCAAGTCTAAGATATGAAATGGAAGAACTATGAAAACTGGCTGTCACTCAGGAAGAGGATTTTTTCATAGATACAACTGCTTCCTCATATGAGGGAGGGCTTCCTCATAGGAACTGATTAATAATACTTTCAGGAAGATGGAGGAATGGTGACAAAGAAAGATTATTGTGCAGGTGCAAAAGTAGAAGACAAGAGCCCCCAAAAATCTCATTATTGTGGATACAAGAAAGAAAATGGGTGTAATTTTCAAAATGTGTAATTTATGAGATGCTGCACAGAGAATAAAAAGGTTCCTGCACTCAGATGCATTGAAAGATCTTACAGGAAACTAAAATGAAACTGGTTTCTTGATTGCTTTATGTTTTTATAGCTTTTAATGCCCTAATATGCATTTTCAATATCCAGGTATAAACATTATATACAAATTTCTTAAAGTTTGGTTAGCCTCAGGTCACTTGTTACTTTGGAAGGGAACATAAGAAATTCAATATTCAATGGGACAGAGTTATGGGACAAGTTGGTTAAAGGAAGATCTTACAGAAATACTAAAGAATAAATAACATTAGAGTTCGATGACCAGAGCACCCTAAGAGCTTCTTCAAATTAATAGGAGTAGCAAGACTCTTAGCATAATGCTTAACAAATGGCAAGCACAACACATGATGTCCTTATTGTCAACATAAAATCAGAAAATGACAGAACCCTGGGCAGGACAACTAAATTGTAAATCTTGTTTCTTTGGAGACTCGGGTTATAATGATGTTTTCCAGGGGCAGATGGGTCAAGGATATTTTACTAAAGCAGACATGTGAAAGAATGTATTGCAGAAGCAATAACATCCTTTCACCTGTGTGTGCAAACACTTGAAATGATGCATAATGTTTAGAAAGGATATAAATATGACCCTGCAGATAGTGGTAGCTCTAGCTTTGGTTCACCTTGCTCCACCTCACAGGTCTTTGTGGATGACATGCATGTACTGGTTGACCTTACATTACATTGCTGAGCTTCGCTTGTGGTGACTTCATAGAAAGAAATACACCAAGAAACTTCTCCTGAGGTTCCTGTGGCTTCTTGCAACTTCTGCAGACTCTGCCAATAGATGAACCTCCTGGTTTCTTCTAAATTTAGCTGCCCTTGCTGATTTGTGGTTGGTGTCTACCAAGTGGACTGGACTGTAGCTGCTGATTTGTGTTTGTGTTTGCTAGTGGACTGAACTAAGAAGATCACAGACTGGAATTGCCCCAAAGAACTATTTCTAAATATGTCCAATTCTTGCCCTCCCTGTATCCTAATAACTTTTGTTTCCACTACCTCTGGTCAGTGGTGGGCTACAGTGGAAGTTGAACCCTAACTAAAGTAGGTGATGAAAAATATATACCTACAGACAACAGGGGTAAGAATCCCTTCTAAGCCAGCTCTATATTCTTAATATGCATTTTACTTAGCTAATGTAGATGTTTGAATCATGGCAAATTAATTACATATATATTTAGATTATATATATGTAATTAATTACATATATATAATCTAAACTACATACTATATATAGTATACATTCTATATACTATATCCTCTCTTACTCTCTCCATCTCTCCCTCTCCCTCTGTCTCCCCTTCCTCCTTCTTCTTCTCTGTTTTCTTCTTGAAAATTAAGTATGATTGGTGTTTGATAAATAAATTTTATATTTTCACATTCCATATTTTTTCTATACTTGTAGGATAGGTTACACTTATGAAATTAATCATTAATGGCAATGTTTTTTCTTCCTTGTATGCTTCTTACCAACATGGAAGTTAACTTGTTTTATGCCTATGGTTAAAGAGATGGTTAAGAGGGCAAGAATGTCTGCTACCCTTGAGAGAACTTCAGTTCATTTCCAATCAATCACTCCAGTCAGTTCACAATCTTATTTAACTAAAGCTCCAAGCTCCATTTCCACCTTCTGGACTGTGTGAGCACCCACCCTCATGTACACACACACACACACACACACACACACACACACACACACACACAGAGAGAGAGAGAGAGAGAGAGAGAGAGAGAGAGAGAGAGACAGAGACAGAGACAGAGACAGAGACAGAGACAGAGACAGAGACAGAGACAGAGACAGAAACAGAAACAGAGACAGAGAGAATCTATCTATCGATCTATCTATCTATCTATCTATCTGTCTGTCTGTCTGTCTGTCTATCTATCTATCTGTCTATCTATCTATTTATTTATTTAGGTTTTTCAAGACAGGGTTTCTCTGTATAGCCCTGGCTATCCTGAAACTCACTCCATAGACCAGGCTGGCCTCGAACTCAGAAATCTGCCTGCCTCTGCCTTCCAAGTGCTGGGATGAAAGGTGTGCACCACCACTCCCCGGCAAGAGAGAATTTAAATCAAATTTCTACAAATAAATATTGTAATCCGAGCAGTTTTTAAACAATTAAAACTTGTCATTAATAAGCAAGTGTTCATTAGTTATATTTTTACTTTGCCAACTATTTTCAAATGGAAATCACTTAATTAGCACCTGATCTCCAAGGACATAATAGATATATTTCTATTAGTTACAGTAAGTGCAAATGTGAGGTAATACCTATGCATAGGGTAAAGTTCTTCACAAGAAAACACACTACATATTGTTTCCTTTGATTATATTTCAATCGCCCCAAAGATTGCAGCATCTCTGTAAAATCTGTGCAATTACCTCTTAGATTATTGTTTAAATATTTTAATTTTGTCGTTATTGCCATAGGTTCCACTTCAATAAATCACTTCACCTAATAAGCTTTTCCAAGACCACACTGTAGGTTCTGGTGCCTTACCCCTGTGATAACATGGGAAAAGATCAGTTTATTTGTCATAGTTTGAATGATGTTGCAACATCACGTTCAAGGCAGGTGATGCGGCAACTTCTGTGGTTTTAAGAAGTTGTGATATCAGAAAACAAAATTGTTTCCAAGCTACATTAGTGTGATCACAAACTATAAATATCTTCTTCCTTCTTCACCCTAATCATTTGAACAGACAATGATATTTTCACTAATGCATTTTGTGTGTGATGAATTTGCTCCTCCACATGTCAGTCTTGAAAATAGAAAAAAAAAAAAAAAAAAAAAAATCAAAAAGCCCTTACAAAAAAAAAAAAAAAAAAAAAAAAAAAAAAGATCAGCGGATTTCTGAGATTTTTGTGTCTGTCAATTTTTACACTATACTTCCTTTTATAGCCCTAAAGCACGAAAAGATGAGGACCCATCTGCTTCAACCACTGTATTTCCTCCTTGCTTATCACTCTCCAAAAAATACAAAGATTAAAATGACATTTTAGGTTTTTCCCAGTGAAGCCATCCTGCCTAGCATGTCTACATGCCCCTCTGTAGATATGATGCTATTCTCACCTATTATCTGCCTATATGTGCTTTCCTAACAGGATATTTTGTCAACTTTTCAGTTTATCTTAAATGCCCTTTGCCTCCGCTATTCTGGTTTTTCCTCTCTGACAAAATGTTACTGAGACTTTACAATGGGGCACATATGCTAATTTCTATGGAAAGTCTTCACTAATTCTACCCCAAGTTAGTTTAATTTTTTTTCTTATTTCTTAGTTCTTGTTCATATGAAAAAGAATCAGACTTATTTATTTCCCTTAAATTATCTGAGTCAACACTAAAATGTAAATAGATCTGGATTTGAATATGAGTATTACATCATGATTGTTTCCACTCGTTGATAAAAGTAATCTATCCAGGTGTTATAAGAAGTATTCATGCCATATATACCTCACTCCATCAATAACAAAATGTCCTAAACTAGATATCTTATAAACAACAGTAACTTATTTCTCATAGTATGGCATCTGGGAAGTCGAATTTAATGAATTCTTTGTCCCAGTTGTTGGTGCCTCCATGATTCATCCCTACATAGTAAAAGATCAAACCCTGGCCTTTTTTTTTTTTTTTTTGATTATTTTGTGTATTTACATTTCAAATTGTCCACCTTCCTGGTATCCACTCTGAAACCCCTCCCATCCTGCCCCCCAATTTGCCTCTATGGGGGTTCTCCCCCATCCATCCACCCACTCCCACTTCACCTCTATAGCATCCCATTTTGATGGGGCAGCAAGCCTCCCCTCCCATTGATGCCAGATAAGACAATCTTCTGCTACATATGTAGCAGGAGCCATGGGCCTACCCATATATACCCCTTGGTTGGTGGTTTAGTACATGGGATCTCTGAGGAGTCCATTTAGTTGATATTGTTATTCTTCCTTTGAGTTTGCAATCGACTACAGCCCCTTCAATCCTTCCCTATTTTTTCCATTAGGGTCCTTGCTGATATATATATCAGCAGAGGACTCTTTGAATGGGAAAATAAGCTTAATAGAAGATCAGAATTATAAGTTCTTTCTGATAATGGAAGACTGGATACCCATATATGGGGAGGTAAGGTATTTTGATCATTTCTGATTTCATCCACAGCTTGACAAATGGTTTTCTACTACTTGAGACACTCAAAGATCCTATTGAATAAATGAACTGATGATCAAATATAAAATTGTAAGAATGTGAAGTGTTCAAAAGATATTGCTCACTGTTAGTTAAACAACTACTATTATGACAGCTCTAAAGTCATTGAAAACTGACTGAGGGTAACAGTTTCTCTCACTCTCTAATGCTTTTCTTAATTTTATAACTGGAAGTGTTAAAATAGAGGTTTGTTTTTCAAATCGAGGTTTCGTTTTTTAACTTTGTGTTATGGAGGATATAAAACAATGGGTATTAAAATTAGAACAAGGTCAGATATCTTTTTGTTCTCATAACATCTTCATGACTTCGGAGATGATATCAAAACCTCTAGAACTTCAGCTTTCTCATTAAAATAAAAATAATAATTTCTATACCATAATGAACTATGGCAATTATGTAACTCAAAATATACAGTTTAGACCACTTGGGGAAACCATGGCATTAAATTTTCCTGCCATTATTATTGACAGGAATTTTCTTTTCTCTGTGCTCATTCATCTACTAAAGTCTAATTTGCCTAAAATAGAAAGTTTTCATTTGGATAACACTATCTTTTTCCCTGTTTTATTTTCTGTCTTGAAATTAATTTACTTCTTATTTATCCTTTGAAAATAATATAGACAAATTCAATGTATCTTGTTTGTATCTGTCTTTACTTGTGTAGGTAATCACAGCTGTTGCAATGTTATATATGCAATAGACATTTCATGTCCATAGAACGTTATCTCACTGCTCACCTCCTTATCTCCCCATCTTACTGGCTCTTACAACTTTCCACCCTATTTTACAGAGTGTTCTCTGAGACTCATAAGGTAGGGTTAATGTAAACGCTTCATTATCTAGAGCTAAGCACTCACATTTGCTTATTCTCAGAACTTCAAAGAAATATGTGTCTTTTCATGAACCATTATCCACTGCAATAATAAACTTCTCAGGCCAAGGAAAAAGATTGCACGAGCCTGTAAATATAAACATAAATATTTAGAAGATGGTTAAATGACAGAAAAATTTAGCAAACCAATATCAATAGGTCTTCCATATGATTTTATTAGCTATGGACTTGACTATAGTTACAGTACCAAGTATGAAGTCCCTCCTGTGGACCAGACCTCTATTCTAAACAAGAAACACAATTGATTACTCCCATAAACATTCTTACCTATTGCATCAATGGTCATATTTTTCCTAATAGATCCATTTTGTTGTATGCAGATCTCAGCACTGGAAAAGACAAATTGATGTCTCCTCTTGCTCTCACTAAGGACCCCGAATAGCACCTTTCAGCAATAAAAAGTGCTAGCCAGCTGGGAGGAAGCTTCCTAGTCAGAACCAACTTGTATAGTACCATAAAAATATGTGTCTTGTCTTTAACAATAGCTTCTTGCCATCTAATTATGGTAGTGAATCAAGGGCAATGCCAGGAACCTCATTGACAAATTATTTGTAGGGAAGTAACACATGCCTAGCATACCTTCTGGGAACACCACTTTTTATTAAACTAATGTACTACTGTTCATATTCATATATATGAAGATAGTGTAAAGAATGGCATTTCATAAGGCTACCTATAAGCTTTGGTTCATTACCCCCACATCATATTCCTGTTCCCACCATCTCTTAAACCTTCACAACCAAGGATTTTGTCACATTTTTATTATGTCACACATTCTATTATATCATATAAGTTTACTATCCTATCTTACTCTATACTTTTAAGTCACAACATGCACTTTTTATTTTTGTTGAGAATTCTCTGGTTCCTCATTTCCCTATATCCATCACTCTACTACTGGTCAACTGTGTTCTCCAAATATACTTTCATTTCAGCTGTATCCTAGTATCTTACCTTACTAAATTACCACATTTCTGGCAATGGCCTGTTTCTAGATTCTAACAACATATTCCTACATGTTAAATACATAAAACAAAATATTTAAAGCCAAGGCACTCCTGAGAGCTAAGAGAGATAACATGTCATGTTTGTCATTTGGAACCTGGGCTATATTGCTTAGTATGTCCTTTGTTTTCAGTTAAATCATAAAATTTAATTATCTATTTTTGTCTACACTTGAGTAATACTCCATTGTATAAAATTAGACTTTTTTCCATTTGTAAGCCGATGAATAACTAGATTGCTTACTTACTTCCTGCCTACTATATATTGTAAATAAAAGAATAGTATTATTGTAAATAATATTCTATATTCCAATATCAAATCTTTTTAATATAGTACCATGTGTGGCATAGATAGATAATATGGTAGATTTGTTTCTAGTTTTTTAGTGAACCTTCAGACTAATTTCTGGAGGGCTACCCTAGTTTACATTTTCATCAATAATGTATAAGTGTTCCCATTGCCTTACATCCTTGCCAATTGTTATCATCTGTATTGTGAATATGCCCATTCTGACAAGGAAATGCAAAGGGTGTGGGACTTCTTATTAAAAATTTTTCTATCCATTTATATTTCTTCTCATGAGATTGTTCTGCTCAGTTCCAGAGTCCACTCAACTTTAAAAGTTAAGTTAATTTCTTGGTGTTTATTTTTTAAATCTTTGCATATGGTAGATAGCAATCTCTGTCATATGTGTTGCTGGCAAAGATGTTCTCTTACTTTGTGAGCTGGATCCCAGCTGGATTACCCTATTCCTTTACTGAACAGAAACTTTTGGGTTTCAAGATGCTCTTTTCATCAGTTGTTCTATATATTTTCTGAGTTATTATAGTCATTTTTAAAGTGTCTTTACCTGTGCCTACAATTTGAAGGCTGCCTTCTCTAACAGTTCTGGGATAGCATGAAGACCATCATTTTATTTATTAGAAAGAGGAGAATAACATAAGACTCTATTTCATTCATCAGCTTCTGGATCATAACTCAATAATCTCTAGGACTTTCCATGTCACCAAGTATGACTAGATGGCTTCCAGTACAGAGCTTGAGGACACAGTCTCACTGTGCTGTCTTCTATCAGGCCCATGAAACTTATTCCTATTCAGATAGTTCTTAGACAGCAAACATGATGTTCTGAATTCTTATCCCCTGTTCAGGTGAGCCTACACTCAGTTACAGTCCATACTATAAAAGGTTTCTTCCATCATTCTATGCTTATGTATATTAGCTTAGTTTGAAACTGGAATCAAATGTTGACTTTCCATCTTCATGCATTCATCGAGAATTAAATAACCTTGTTTTAAATTTCAGCCTAAGGACTGTTTATTTTACTCCTCAAAGAGTGTCTTGAAAAAATGCAACTGTGTTTCACTATCACAGACACTATCATGAGGAAAAAAAAGAGTTAAAGTCTCTCAGACAAGCCTGGCATGGTAGCATAGTATATGTATTTGAATATAGGTTTATATTTTTTAAAAAATGAATAGAATTATGCTATCTCTTAAATTTGAAAAATATATTGTATATGTCAATATTCTAAGGACATTCAGAACATAGTGTAGTGGGGACAAAAGAATGAGAAAGACAGGAAAAACTAAATTTGCTTGAGTCTGGTTCCCTCTTTTCCTCACACATTCTGAGACACAGAGTACAATATTTTTGTCAGATATCTTGGCATTAATCAGCCAAGGCAAGTGGACATAATAGAGAGATCATAGTTACTCTCCTTGGATTATTTACTCAAATCTCCATCTTCCTGGTCATCCCTATACAATTTTCTATTTCTCCTCTATTTCTGCAACGAACTGTTGTTCATCTGTATTTCATCAGACTTGTCACAGCATGTTTCATAGTGAGGCCTTTGTGTATATATCTAATCTCCTTTACTGGGTTCAGAATTCAATAAAACATTGACAGCAATTCCATTCAAGTTTTGTTTCTGGTATTCTGTTACATGGGTTCATATATGAAGAAGCTATTTGGTAAGTATAGAACTGAACTTAAAATAGTTAAATTGATTGTATTGACCAGGTTTTCTCTTGACCAGGATTTCTCTTCAAAATACATTATCCTGCAATATCCATAGAAATGTGAAGAAAAAGCATGGAAACACACGGATTTTTATTCAGTCACATAAGAGGAATGTGTTGCTGGGCAAGTGACTGCAACTACTTAACTCTTCTCCTTTTCATAAAATGAGGAATTAACCACTGTTTTGTAGATGTGTTCTGAAAATTATGACAAGAACACATACATAATATTTATCTCATGGGCGATGCCTTAATGTAAATGAGTGATACTTCCAATAACCCTGTAAGAACATGTAAACTAAGAACCACAATTATGTTTAGAGTGATGCCAAAATATTTTTTTGATTTTTTTTATTTGATTTTACGTGAATGAGTGTTTTGTCTGCATATATGTATGTGCGCCACATAAGTGAATGCTGTCCAGAGAGGTCAGAAGATTGTAAGGAATTCTCTGGAGCTGAAATTACAGATGACTGTAATCCACTCTGTGGGTATTGTGACCGAAGCCCATGTGCCCTGCAAGAGCAGCAAATTCTCTTAATCATTAATATATCTCTTTAATTCACCAGTGAGTTCTTTTTTAGTGGATTGTGGGAAAAGAGTGAGAAATGCTGACGAATCTAACTATAGTCTGTTGAGTGTTCATTGGTGTGGCCTCAATAATTGTGGGAAATTCCCCAAGCACACTGGAAGGACAGGAAACCAGGTGTAAATTAAGCCAAGGCTGTTAATTAATTTTGTTCTAGCTTGTTGCTTTTGATTAAAAGAAAAAAAATAGGATAGGGTAGGGAGCATTTGACAAGAACAAGAACATGAAGGTGGTACCCACATATGCTGGATTTAGATGCCAGTTTGCTAGACAATGATGACCTTTGAGAAACCACTGAAATATACAGTGGTAACCAGAACAAAAGACAGCATCCATAGAGAGCAGAAACGGCACCTAGGCACATGGTCTATTTGGTTCTATTCTGTGAAATCAACATTCCTCTTCCTTTCAAATATCACAGGATAACAAAGAAACTAGATTTTATTAGCAGATATCAATCATCCACCACTAATGTGGAGGTAATTTATCTGAACAGACACTTAAATAGGTTTATATTTTACTTTAATGGAGAATATTGTGTGAAAAAATAATAAAAGTCAGTTACTAGGGTAACACAGAAATCTTATACTGGTAACTATCATACTTTAAACATTCGTGATTCGTATTCTTATATCCCTTATATGGTAAAAAAAAATAAAAAGAGAAAGATAATGAATAACTAAAATTTGAGACCAGTCGTTCTTCTCATCGCAACAGTGTCTTGGGGCTATGTTAAAATTTATGAGTTTATTCAGTTTTTCCCCTAAAATTTTTTAAAATCTAGTTTACAGAAGAGAAACTAAAACAAGAAACTTCAGCTTTTGTACCAGCAACAAGATGACTGAGATACGATTTGATTTAAATCTATACATAGAATTACAGATGTACCTTAGACAAGAGATTCTGTTAAATAGGTAGCCAGGTTAAACAGAAGTCATGGCAAGATAATGCAATGGCATAAACTGTTTCATTTTTCATTACATTCTTTTAGAAAAGGATATTTTTATACTAAAAAATGTTTGTATCTTAGAATGGAATTAGAACACACCTACTGAACACTACACTATATCAGATGATATACACAGTCTCATACTAGTGCTTGGCACCTAGCAAGTGCTCAGCAAAATGTAATATGGGAAGTATTGCAGCAATTACATTAGTGTTGAATAGTAATGTTTTGATTAATGGATCCACTTATGTAATTGTTAGTGAATTAACAAAGTGATAAAAATTTAATCCATAAAGCAAAATTCTGAAATAGCTACAATAGAGAAAATGTAGGAGATCTTTGTGATGAGTAGTTTGTTAAGGAAAAGCTGGTCTTGAACTTGTTCCAAGTCATTCCCTCCCTCCCTCAGAACTCTCTGCTACATGGCATCATAGATTAAACATATGTCAATACAATGATTAAATTCATGTGTCAACTTGATTCCAGAACCTGACTCTAGATTAGTAATAAATGTGTCTCTGAGAATCTTCTTGGTAAGAGCACATGGATGCTCCTACACGAATGGGGCATCACAGAACTGGTTGATGGTCTGAATACTGCAAATGATGGAAGAAATTTGAATGTATTTTGATTGCATGAACTGAGACTTCAAACTATATTACAATGTCTTAAGAGCCAAATGCACATCCATCTAACTTTTCTGTCACCTGTTTTGATAGATACATTGACCAATGTACTTGGTTAAATCTCAAATTCCAACCTCTCTGAAAATTTAAGTTTTGTTTTCAGAATTTCACAAAAAGAGCTAAAGTCAACATTTGTTTTTACAAGAAATACTTGTATTTCAATTGGTCAAAGTGTAATAAAAATTTAGTTAAATGAACTGAATAATTAGTTTTTTAAACTTTATATGTCCCAGTACAGGGGAACACCAGGGCCAAGAAGTGGGAGTGGGTGGGTAGGGGAGCAGGGGGGTGGAGAGGGTATAGGGGATGTTGGGGATAACATTTGAAATGTAAATTAAGTAAATACCTAATAAAAAATTGAAAAAAACACTTACTTTTAGTAAGTGTTCAGTAGGCCCAGATATCAGATAAAATTGTAAATTAAAATTATTTTGGCATACCACCACACCTCAGACAGAATGGCTACTATCAATAAATAAATTTAAAAAAAGAAGGTTGAGGACAATGGGGAGAGAAAGGACCCACTAACTGTTTGCTGGTGGGAATTCAAATTAATACAAAAGTTGGGAAACTTAGGCCAGAGGTTTCTCAAAAACAGACAAAAATGAAACACACAAACACAAAGCAAAACAAAAATGGCTCAGCTATTTTATTCTAGGGCATATACTCAGAGAACTCCGTACTCAACATAAAAATATTTGCATGTTTATTGATTTTTATTCACCTTAGCAAAGCATTAGAACTGACCTATTTGCCTATCAACTGATGAAAGAATAATGAAAAAAATTTATACACACACAATATACACATATACATTACACATGTACATATGCATATATGAGAAAGACTGCATCTAATGCACATGAGTTATGGAAATGAGTATAAAGTTAATTGTTTTTCTTTTTAATTAATCATATTATTCTTTTACATTTCAAATGATACCCCCTTCCCAGCTACTCGTCCACAAATCCCCTGTCTCATCACCCATTCCCTCTCTCCCCTTTGCCTCTATGAGGATGCTCCTCTACCCACTCACCAATTCCTACCTCACCACTCCCGCATCCTCCTACACTGGGGCATCAAGCCTCCACAGGATCAAGGGCCTCCCCTTCCACTGATGTCAGATATGATCATCCTCAACTACATATGTATCTGAAGGCATGGGTCCCTTCATATATACTTTTTGGTTGTATGGTTTAGTCTCTGAGAGCTTTGGTTGGTCTGATTAATCGATATTGTTCTTCCTATGCAGTTGCAATTCCCCTTCAGCGCCTTCAGTCCTTTCCAATGAATTTTTGTTATTTTGATGCTACAATAGTATATAAATACATATTCTATAATGAAATATAAGATCCAATGTGTGACTCCACAGTTGTTAAGCTGAATGGCTATTATATCAGAATAGCAGCCCATTGAGCTACACAGTATTTGGGTATGGTTAATTTCTGTGGTAAACTTTATATATTTTATGTGCATTGATGTTTTGCTTGAATGTTTGTGTGAGGGTACAATATCTTCTAGCACTAGCGTTATAGACAGTTGTGACCTGCCATGTGGTTTTTAGAAATTAAAATCCAGGTTCTCTGGAAAAATAGCCAGTGCTCTTAACCAGCAAGTAATCTCTCCAGCTCCTATGATTAATTTTAAAAACAAACAAAAAGAAAAACAACACAAATCCAAATATTCCTGAAACAATTCCGGCAGTATTTTGTCAAAATTAAGACCTTTCACTCATTTAAGATAATATGCCTTTGGATATCTGTCTGTATGTGGAATATTAACACATTTAGAAAAATAACTAATTCAACAGGTCAAATATCACTTTTTCACATATATATATTTTTGTAAATCATATATATTTTATATACATGTATAAATCGTGTGTGTGTGTGTGTGTGTGTGTGTGTGTGTGTGTGTGTGTGAATGAGAGAGAGGGAAGGGGAGAAGCACAGGAAATGGGAGAAATGTGACACATAAACAAAGTTTTCTGAGCTGCCTCAAGAAATGGGAGATGATTACTTTGGTACAATTCCCAGAGGAAAGAAACCTGGAGGCTTTCAGCTTTATTTAAATTTTTGAGTTACACATACCAAACTCTGCTAGTTGTACAATCATGAAGCCCAAATACAGGAGAACAACATTGGCTCATAGTTTCAATAAATTTGTCACATGTAATATTCTGAATGCTTTGGGGTCTATGGTAATTTTTCCTTATTCATATTTGGTTCTATAAATTTGAGTCTACACTTTCATTTTATAATGCTTTTATATATTCTTTCAAACTTTCATGTTTTATTTTGATCATATTTCTCTGTCTCCCAATTCTACCTAGATCGTTTCCCACTTACTATGAACCCAATATCATGTTATTTCACTCTCTTAAATAAATGAAAACAACAAAATACAACCCAATTTGTGTTGGCTGAGCCGCCCCCCACACTGAGAATTGAATCTTACATGGAGAGTGGTTCATATACCCTGTGAAACACCACTGAAGAAAGATGATTTTGCCTCTTTGTTTTTTTTATTATATATTTTCTTCATTTACATTTCAAATGCTATCCCCAAAGCCCCCTATACCCTCCCCCTACCCTGTTCCCCAACTCACCCACTCCTGCTTCCTGGCCCTGGCATTCCCCTGTACTGGGGCCTCGCAATACCAAAGGTCTCTCCTCCCATTGATGGCCTACTAGGCCATCCTCTGCTACATATGCAACTAGAGACACAGCTCTGGGTGGTACTGGTTAGTTCATATGGTCGTTCTTCCCATAAGGTTGCAGACCCCTTTAGAGGAATGGTTACAGAAAATGTGGTACATTTACACAATGGAGAACTACTCAGCAATTAAAAACAATGAATTCATGAAATCCTTAGGCAAATGGATACATCTGGAGGATATTATCCTGAATGAGGTAACCTAACCACAAAAGAGCACACACGGTATGCACTCACAGATAAACAGATATTAGCCCAAAAACTTAGAATATCCAAGATACAATTTTCAAAATACATGAAACTCAGGAAGAAGGAAGACCAAAGACTTTCCCTCTTTGTGCTGCTATCAATTGCAAATAGGTTTTTGGCTAGGGCTCAAACTTTGCCACCATATTAGCATAGGTGTAAATGCAGAGCAGTACTCTTAGGGGGCTTGAGAACTGACTGACTCCATTGGCCTGGAATCATGTGTGACTGCAGATAGGTTTGGCCATGTAGGACAGTGTGGGTGGATGTCTGGGAAACTCCATAAGGAAATTTTCAATGTGCATGAAATCTATGAGCTAATAAAAATGATAAGAAACTCAATAGATATCCCTATGAAATCAGTTCAAAACCATCTGTACTGTGCAGTCAATGACTGCTTTTTATCTCTCTTTGCTACTTGTGTTTAATCTTAATTTAATACAAACACTGATTCTTTGGCAACAATGTGCTTTTTCAGTTAGAAGGTGGGCATATCAGTGCATTCTGTCACCTATACATAAGAGTCACCACTTGATATCAATGGCAGTCCCTTTACAGACATTATACTTGAGGCTATAGAGATTGCTCAGTGGTTCGGGCACTTGCTGTTCTTCCAGAGAAACTGGGTTCTGTTTCCATCATCCAACCAATGGCTTGCAACTCCAGTTCTAGCACGTCTAATGTTGTCTTCCGACCTCTGAACGTACCAGGTATACATGTGTGGTATGGACATACATGCAAGCGAAGCACTTATACACATAAAATAAAATTAAAAATCAAATTTTAACGTTCTTAATTAAAAACATATCAATGTGAAAGGGAATACCAATATTATTTATAAAGCTAGATAGGAAAAGTGTATAGAGAGCTACAAGTGTAATGGGTTCAGAATACACAAATGAATTCTACTTTAAAGATTTTATTTAATCCTCACAACAACCTTGGCATACAAGCCATATCTACATTACAGGAGAAGGAAAGCCAAACTTATTTTGGCTAACAAACATTGTCAAAATCTCATAGCTGGCTTATAAAATAGTCTTGCATGAATAGAAGATGGACAGAATGAGCTACAACTATAGCTAGAGACCATGTCTATGCATTTATTTACAATGCCCTATAGACACTTTTGTTGCTCATAGACAATTCAGTTCAATAAATTCTTTTGAATAAATCTATTTCTTAGAATGATGCAAAATGTTGAAACTCAGCTATTGTGGAATAATCAAAAAAAAAGAGAAGAAAGAAAGAAAGAAAGAAAGAAAGAAAGAAAGAAAGAAAGAAAGAAAGGGCAAAACATCTTTTTGTTGTTGTTGTTGTTGTTGTTGTTAACAAGAGATCTACATCTCTACCTGAACATATGTGCCAGAATGTGATTGGCAGCTGTGCCCAAGAAGGTAACTTTGCATTGTTCAAGTCCACTCCATTTTAAGCATTCAAATTTGTATGTTACTCTCTCAGGAATTACACTGAAAAACAGGGTGAGAAGTACAGCTAAACCCTCTCTGATCTTCCTCCTGAACTCAGTTCTATGAATAGAATTGTCTTTTCCCTAAGCTTTAATCAGTGTCTCACTGAGTAAGTACTGGTAATCAGATTTTTAATACTTTAACCCATTATATTTAATTGAGCTCTTTAAGTTACAGGAATAAATAGAAACGGATGAACCTTTAAAGCCTGCAGCACTAAATGTTATTTACCTAACTCACTTCAATGAATCAATATCGTAACTCTTTAAAAAAAAAGAAGACTTCAATTAAATGTATGGTGGTGGATCATTTCTCGCTGGCAATAATTATATGGGAGCATTTGAATCTCATCAGAAGGTCTAATTTGAAGTAATAAACCTTCTCACTAATCTTACACCTAAAGTCAACGGCCCTGTTCTAATGTTGATGGTAATGTAGAGCCTAAAATAACAGGGTGAAGAAAACTATTGCTCTAAATTACTTCTGTGCATGAGTGTAACCCAGACATATGAGAGAAATACTCTTTTCAGAGTTATGAAAAGGAGAATTTGTTTCAGTCCCAAATATTGAAGATGTCACTGAAGGTATCAGAACAATTTTAAGTCATGGGGTGGAATTTGAGCTACATTAGATGGCAGAGGTTAAACAGGTCAGGAATGATGGCATTACAGGAGACAACTAAGGCAAGCCAACAATATGGAGACCTTGTTGAAGGGACTTGAGCTAGCTCTAACATGACAAATATGACTCTGATGTGCATTATCCTTATCTCCCATTCCATTCCCTCTCCCTTGCTCAAAATTCTTCTATTGCATTCCTGATCAGAGCCCCCAAGATCTATTCCCTTATTTGTTCATTTCCTGTAATGCTGAGGACTAAGGTCCAGTTATCAATTATTGAATTTCAGCAATCAAAAGCTCCTTTTAGACCTCCTAAATAGAATGCCCAAATCCTAACATGAGCGTTCCTTCTTTATCTTTATAGACCACTGTTCCCATAAGCTATACCTGTCTTTTCTCTGTCCAGAGACACTCTTGGCCCTCCTTTCCAGGACAAATATCTGACCCTATCTCCCATGTTAACTTCCCTCTACTCTCTTCTCTATCTTCTTTCTTTGTCTTTCATTCCTTGCACTTTGATATTTTGAGGCAAATACATTGTTATGCTTGGGGTGTCCATTGTTCTTGGGGTGTCCTGAGCCAATAATGGTCTTTCACACATGACAATGGGGATGGGTTCCACCTTATTTAAACATGTGAAGGAAAAAAAGGATTAAAGAGAAGCCTAGTACTCTCTATTTATGAAGGTTTCCTGAGATATTTCAAATATTTCCAGAAAGATCTGAAATGCCTTGGTTATTTCCCAATTTAGTTATAAGAACAATTAAATGTAGACCAACTGGAGAATTCCATGAGTAGATCTTTGATTTATACAGAGTCAGTGCTACAATAAGTTGTACTGTGAGTCTGTAAGTTGTTCACAATTAGGTTACACTTTTGTTCTATTGACAGTGTCCTTTCCTTACAGAAGCTTTTCAGTTTCAAGAGATCCTATTTATCAATTGTTGGTCTTAGAGCCTGAGCCACTGATGTTCTGTTCAGGAATGAGACCATGAGGATAAGTCACCATGAAAACCAAGAAGAACAATACACACATACATGCATACATACATACATACAGACAGACAGACATACTTGCTGAAACTTTCATGTGACAATATTTTTCTTAGATAGAAGCAAATTCCATGTCTCCTTTTCCAAGATAAGAAGCCCATGGCAGGCCAAACTATAGATAACACTAAAGTCCAGTTTTATGAGAATTTGATGAGTCGATGAGTTTGAATGCTGTTACTTACAGAAATATGGGTGTGGGATGGCTCACAGTTGCAGAAAGTATTCAGTAAGAGTTGTAACATGTCTCTAGCTGCATATGTAGCAGAAGATGGCCTAATCAGCCATCACTGGGAAGAGAGGCCCCTTGGTCTTGCAAACTTTATATGACCCAGCACAAGGGAAGGCCTGGGCCAAGTAGTGGGAGTGGGTGGGTAGGGGAACAGGGGCGGGGGGGGGGTAATAGGGAACTTTCGGGATAGCATTTGAAATGTAAATAAAGAAAAAAAAAGAGTTGTAACATGAAGGCCTACTTCAGTATGTGTGACAACTCCTGAGAACCTGAGGCACACACAAGAGGTGTAAGCAAGTCAACAGATTGGAGCATGTTTTTTAACAAGCATCTTTGTTGGTCAAAAACACTTGCAAGCAGCTCTTTTGTTCACTACTTCTAAGCAGCTGCTCTGGTCTTAGAGTCTTCCTTTGAGAACACTCCTCAGCTGATTTCACTATTTATACAGTCTTGGGGGGGATTAGGGATCTAGTGAATCTGGTCAGTTTCAGGAAGTTCCTGGAGCAACTTTGAGTTGGTTACCATAGAGTTTAAGGAAGTGTCTTAATGGATAAAATATTTCTATCTGGGAGGAAACTGTTATACAACAGAGCTGTGGCAAGAGAAGTAAATTCTAAAACAATCTGAACTGGGATATCAGCAGCCCAGATCTGTGCGTTTTCTTTTCTGGTTTGTTTTTATAGTATCTAATTGTTTTTTCCTTTTTAAATGTTCATTTGTTTTCTAAGAATAAAGAACAAGAAAATATATGAATTTGAGTGAGCAGAGAGGTTGGGAGAACCTGAGAACAGTTTAAAGCCACAGAACCACAATCAATATTTTGTATGAAAACTACCTGTTTTGATTAAAAAAAAAAGAAGATAATCAGGATATATGTGAGTATCAGGATGGTTAGGATGTCATCCACATACTAATAGTGAATTCAGATTTGTTTTTGCAGGTTGAATGGCAATGAAACTCTGGGAGTGCTAAAGCAGTGTCTCTGAAGCATGACATAGATGCAGAATTACAGAATGGACCTTGCTTCAGTTTGATTGCTTCTTTATGCCTCTTGTTTGAGGGTATTGAGATTTGTGCATGAGATAAAGTGAAAAGGAGAAGAAAATATGTGATCTAGTGTGTTTATTTAGCATGCTTTATAGGTTAAGCATTTGTACTGACACATTGATATCAACTATCCTATTTAATGTTGTCAGTATCCATTGGAGGTTAGCAATATTCTACTGAAATGATGATCAGAGGTACTAAGTTATTCTCCCAGTATAACATAATTGAGATTCACTAGAGCCATCATTGGTGTTAGGTTGGGAATCATTTTTTTTTTCCTTTTATTCAGCTCAGCAATAGTTTATGTGTATTGGTGCTTTATGGGGGTTATTGGAATAAAAGACAATCTACACCCCTCAATACTTACAGTGATGAGAAACAAAGAATGTTAACTGGGAAAGGCTGTGATTTCAATATATGAAGGTGAATGTTTAACAAGACAGGTTCAGCCTGAAAATGGGATCAAAATACATTTCTGAAAGCTGGTGTTTTCAAGAAGCATCTTTCTGAAAACATCACTTTCAGCTGTCTTGCCAGAGTCAGAACTTGAAAGCCTTGCCCATTTTCCTTCACATTCAATTTCAGGATAAATTCTTGGAGGCCCACTCCAATTGTCCTCCCTCAACTCTTGCATGCCACTTGTCCTCGCTCAACTCTTGCATGCTTCTGTGCCTCTGTGCCTTTGTAAGACTCTAACCTAAAGCCCAAATCACTGCCACACTTCAAATGGTGAGTCTGGCCAACTCCACCCATGCCATCAGTCTTAGATTCTCATATCCTCTGAGATCCTCCCTGACACTATCAGGCAAATGCAAACAAATGCCATGACGAATTCAGGTTAAGAATGTTCCCGTGATAGAGTGCTTGTGATTTTAATCTCACATATAGAATCTAGAAGGCAGTACGCAGGCATTTCTATCTTTGCATCACAGTTCAGGGCATATGGGGAGCACTCTGTGTGGTAGTGACTGGGCATGCTGATAAAGGAGCATATCTTTTTAATATCTGTGAAAGTGCAAATCGTTGCTGGGTAGCATTGTGGGAAATGTTTTCCATGTGTCAGGAGCACATTTGTTTTGCATTTAGTCCATTACCATAATAATAGCTCTCCATTTGCAGCTTATGCATTTGAAAATAAATTGCCTTGCCTAGAAAATAGCAGGAAAAAATACTATTAAGTGACCATAATTGCTATTGCTTTAATATTCACCTGTATATTATGAAATCTGAAAAGAAAAATATTCTCTTAAAGAATTGAAATACTTAGTCTATTATTTAGTATGCTTTCTGGTGGAATGATATTTTTATATGAAATATTTTCCTATTCTACTGAACTCTTTTTTATTTAATGAGAATATGAATATATCCTAAGGTGGGCTTTAAAATGTAGCAAGACACACCAAGTGCCAAAAAAAATCTCAGCTCTAGAACTAAACCTCCACAAAAAGTGTGAATGAAAGCTTTGAGGACAAGGACTGGATGTGGCTGTGTTTCTCTCCTACTCAAATAAATTCATAAAAATGGCCCTAAATGCCAAGAATTTTTCATTTTCTGCAAAATCTTGACTAATCCATATTCCACCTAGTCATTAAGACACACTAATTTTGTGCACATTCTTCCATAATCTCTCCTACAAATCTTCTTGCTTTGTGCCATCTATCTCCTCTTACTGCCATTACCATGGGTCCATAGTTTATACTGACTGATGAGCCTCTCAGATTCAGGGACAGAGGCTAATCCATCCTGCATCCTTCAATGCTTGGTACATTGCCAATTCCACGGAAGTTCTACGTGAGTTGTAAAAGATAGATCCCAATCGCAGTTCTAATGAGCGGAATTAACTGAACAGACATAAAGGTTTTGATCTTAAACTAGATTTTAGGTTTGAAAAGGCTGAAAAGTATAAATTTTATATTCCTGGGGAATGAGGCCCATACAATTTTAAAAAACTATGCTGTCATTGTCAACATATTGTAGGAAAAAAATTTACTATATGTAATGTAAAATTGTTGGCACTACTACAAAAGCATTTTTCTCTCCTCATTTCCTGAAACACCTACTCTGTGTTTTAACAGCTAAGTGGATTTTACTCACCTCATACAAACATACAGCAATGGGAATCTTCATGTTTCATACCTTCTTTTTAGTATTTACATACAAAAATACTAAAAGTACTTTTCCCATTCAAAAAAATTTTTAACAGTTTCATGTATTTATTAAATGCATTTTAGTTATGCTCATCAACCACTCTCCTCTCATCCCTTCCAATCTACACACTCTCTCATGGTCACATCTCTCAAAAAATACCCTGATTTCTATGCATTTGACAAATGTGTCCTGTGTGTATTTGTGTGTGTGTGTGTGTGTGTGTGTGTGTGTGTGTGTGTCCCATTGAGTTTAGTTCAAAAGTTTCCTGAACATGATTTCAAAGTTATTCTGTGGGGAAAGGGACAAGGGTAACTTCTCTGTGACTATGCCATTAAAGAAATGACACTTTGTCTCCAAGGTTCTGGTTTCCTTTGTGTGGCTGCAATGAAATTTTGTGACCCAAAACAATTTAGTGGAGTAAAGGTTTGCTTTAGCTTAAAATTCCACGTGTTAGTTAGTCATTGAGGAGAGTCAAGGCAGGAGCTAGAGTAACTTCTGAAGGCAGACCTGCTTGCTGGTTATCATAAAACACGGACTCAACTAGATGTTAGACAGTTCAGGAACATCTGCCAATGAAATGCTGATACCCAGAATGGGCCGGGGACTCCTACTTAAATTTACAATCAAGATTATTTTACAGAGACATGCTTACAGGCCAATCTTATCTCAGCATGAACTCAACCTTATCTAGGCTCCCTTCTTAGATGACTCTGCATTATTTTGAATCAAAAGTTAAAGCTAATAAGAATACCCAAGATGCATTAAGTGCTGAGAACTCTGGGAAAGGTAGGGATGAGGCCTCATGGGCCTGCCTGTCCCTTATCTACAATGAAATATTGAGAGTCCCAATTTGCATATGTCTTATCAGATACCTGTGGCCATAGAAAGTCCATGAGTTACATTATATACAGAAGGTATCTTTTTCCAACAAGACCTTCATTCTTTTAATACCACTCTCCATATTCACTGAGCCATGAATCAAGTATGGCATCTATGTTAATTATTTCCTGTAGGATGGAGACTTTGCCTGTAGAAGAATAAATTTTTGGAGATGTATTCACAGTGGTAAAAGGGCATTATGACAAAAAAGTAAAGTTAGATTGCATAGAGATTTTAAAGCACTAAATAATGGTGGAAGTATTGACTTCTACCTTGATGGCAATAAGAAGATACTGAATATTTTGAACAGAAAAATAACATGAACTTGTGTTTTATAACAAAAACCACAATTGAAGAAACTCGAGTGTGAACACCAGAATTGTCTTTGTTGTTATTATTGTTAATAGATAAAGTAAATGTTTTATTATCTTATGCAGTTATTATGTATTTGTAGATTCCAAAAACTTATACGATTATTACAATTTCATGAGTAATAAAAATAACTACATGGATCTCCAAGGCTGAGAAATTCCTAATATTCATGTCAGTTAGTATGCCCCCTTGGAGGATGAGGTTTGTAACAGCCTGATACATAGGCTGCACATAGTCAAATTTTCCCAAATGTTACACTAAGACTGGTTGGAAAGCTGAACACCACTTAATATTAAGGCTGCCAGGCACACACCATCACAATATGGTTCAGACCTTTATATAATATAATGAAAATGCCCGTATCTCTTTGGTCTTTATCAAATCTGTAGCTAATATCTAACGATGAAAAATAGCAGAAATATCCAAATTAAAAACCATCTGTAAAATAACAGTATCATGTAAAACTATGGAAATAATCAAAATAAGAGGGAAAAAAAATCTAAAATATTTCCACTGCTAAGAATTAAGGAAACATAGCAACTACGTATTATGTAGTATACTTGCCACACTTTTGGCACTGAAAAAGATTATTAGATAAAAATAGAAGAACTATGGTGTATAAGACAGAGAGCACCATTAATTTAATGCAGATATCTTGGTTCATTCACTATACTAAATGCATCATTCTAATGTAGTAGAACCTGAATATGGGGTATATGTGAATTTCTGTATTTTCATTTCATCATTTCTATAAATCTGAAGCTACTGTAAAATGAATTTTAACTTTTACAGGAGTCTTCAGTCCAGGGTTTCCTTTGATTGCTCTCTCTCACTCTTTTTGTAATTCTGTTGGTTTTTCGAGACAGGATCTCTCTGTATAGCTGTGGCTGTCCTGGAACTCACGATGTAGACTAGGCTGGCCACGAACTCAGAAATCTGCCTGCCTCTGCCTCCTGAGTGCTGGGTTTAAAGGTGTGCACCACCATGCCTGGCCACTCTTTGTGTTTGTTTGTTTGTTTTTTTGGGGGGGAGGATGTTGTTGTTTTTTTTAAGAAGGACAATAGTTGAGATGGATTCAGACTCATCTCAATGTTTCAATTGCATTTTCAGTATCCCATGTCTAAAAACAGATATGTTCTCAGGAACTGGTAGTTGAAAGCTAAACCTGTGAATTCAGGAGGGCAAAGTTCACCCTTATATTTTCTCCTCTGAATGATTATTTTCCGCTGTGGTGCTGAGATTCTCCTGGAATGACCAATGACAGGAGCACCCATACTTCTCAGCTATTACCATATCCCTATGCTTGAACACTCAAATAGCCAAGCACAGTTGAAAATTATTGTCCTGGTGGTCTACTCATGCGTGACCGCCCATTTGCTGTGGGCCTTTCACTGCAGAGTGATGCAGTGTGTTTAAGATTCTCAATTTCACCATTTAAGAAGTATACAATATCTCTGGGTTCCCACTTCATAGTGATGGCCATCAAATACTATTTCAATTACCTACCTATATGCATGTTCTCCCAATTCATCCTGCAATTTTACTGGAACTGTGTCATGTCATAATCATTTTGGAATCCTTGTGTAGAGATGAGCACCTAATAGGTGTTGTGCCAAACAGGTTATAGGTACTCGATGTTTGCTGGATGACGGCATTGCATTAACAGATCACTTCCACAAGCTCACATTGATAACTGACTCACTCATAAGCAGATGTCAGTGAAAAAGAAAAGGAATGTTGCATTTACCTGGACTCGGGCTTACTAAACTCAGCTCAAAACCTCCAATAATGTAAAGTAGAAGTTTTGGTTTTGGTTTTGGTTTTGTTTCCTGGTACTGGCAATCCAACCCCTGACTTTATACATGTTAGGCAAACTAGTCCCTGCTCAGATAAATCCGCAGCCCTCTCTTTTTCCTTTTACCATTTCTATTTTCTTATAGAGTAGTATCAGTATTGTCATCAAGTTTGAATGGTGGAGAAGTTCTAGGAAATTAGGAGCTGAATATTGACTGGCTATCGAAGTTCAAAGCTAATCTTTGAAATTTCCAACCTCTCCATTCAGCTATGGTAGCTTCTGACTTTGGTATTCTGTATCACATAGCAAATTTAGATCTTATTGTGAAATGAACTTCATGAGCTATTTCATCTGTATCTTCTGGCCGAGGGCCTGAATGCTAAACACTAAGCCGCACAGCAATTCTTATCATAGACTATTGCCTCAGCAGGAGCACACAGGCTTTGTTATTTTTTTAAATTGAAGTCATTTCACAAGTTTAGTTCAGTCATTTGTTTCATGCCTGAGTGATTTGTAATAACTCTTTTTTTTTTTTTTTTTTTTTTTTTTTTGTATTCCCAAAATGGGAGCAATAAGAGAAAAATAAAGAAATCTTTCTGGGCCTATAATCCACTTTGAGAATATACTAAAATGAATTAGGCTACAGTCATATATTTTACTATATGTTGTTAATAAAGCACTTTTAATTTTTAGATTTATAAAGACAGGAGAGTCTAAACTAAGTTCAAAGGTCACTTTCCTCAGATCCCATGGGTCTGACCCTGTGCTTTTCAGACAGTAGATCTTTAGTTTATAGATTCTAGATTACTGTTGTGAACCAGTAATGTACCTGTCTTGTGTTTTCTAGTATTCATGATATGCAAAACAATTTGAAGTCAGCCAAAGAGTATAAGTTAGGATGGAATAGCAAGAGCTTAAATCTAAAATCAGAGATATTCTAGGAATCATTTTCTGAGCCAACTAAAGTAGCTTCTAGCCATTCTGCACTGTATCTCCTAACAAGACTAGATCAAATTCTGAAATGAAGCTCATGAGCTGCAGAGATGACTCGGGGTTTAAGAGCCTATGTTGGTACTGCATGCATGCAATGCTCTTAATATGCATGTAGGCCAAAAAGAAAACTACTCATACACATAAAATAAGGACAAAAAAAAGTTTAAAGTCGATCAGTAAACTGTTTTCAAACTTAAGACATGGATTTAATTTATTCAAAAATGTTTATTTTTTTTAAAGTAGGTCAAAATATATGGCATGTCCTTGCAATCAATTCACAGAGGAGACAGTGTCAGGCAAGTACCAGGGACTACATGGCCAACCAGGCTATTTAGAAAGTCCCAAGCCTGAGAGAGAACTTGTTACAGCAATCAAGGCAGACAACACTGAGGAACAACAGCTAAGGTTGTTCCTTGGCCTTCATGCTCTTACATGGGCCATGGGTAAGTATATACCCATGCTTACACATTAGTACACACTCACATGCACTCACACACACAAACACAGACATACACACAAACATGCACTCCGTGCACAGACTGCAACAGATAGAGCCAGAATGAACTAGGGAATCTGGCATGTTCATCCTTCCACAACTTTATCCTGCTCTCAGAGTCTCATCCAATTAGTTGACTGTGGATCTATGTTGGAATCCACTGTGGTGGAATGTCTACCATAATGGTCCATGAAGGCAGTGGGAGCATAGATGATGAGCCTTGTGAGTATGTATAATGAATGAACACACCCAGACCAGATAGCAGGAGCCAGATGAAAATTATGTCAGACTTATAAAGTTTTGTGGGACTGAGTAGGAACAACCAGGATGGGCTAAGGTCATTTAGGGTAACGAAATGCTTCATTGGCCTGGAAAACATTTCAGGACTCTTGGGAGAGATCCTTATCAGGAGAAAGAAAACTGATCCTGTACTCTAACTAAGGCTATGTGACATTCCTCAGGCAGAGGTATGTGTGAAGGCTTAGGATTCCACAGACAAGGTCAGAGGAGAAGCCCCATAAATGAACAGAGTATCTCATATTTCCCATATTGCACAGAGGCCAGAGGCTATCTGATCATGGTAGACCTTGACTTAGATTAGCAGAGTCTTCCCACAGTCCTTATTTTAAAATATTTCTCATTGTGTTACAAAGAAGATTTTTATATTGTTCATATTTTATTCATTTTAATTGTAGGAAATATATATGGGAAAAAATGGGAAGAAACAATACCTTTTACCCAGCTTTATGTACTTATATTATTTCATAATATTTATGCATTTTCCATGTTCTTTTTAGATATTTAAGGATAAATTATAATAAATCATGGAGGTTAAAACCTAATGACGTCAATGCATACTCTAAGAGCAGAAATTTATAAGTCATATTTATAAGACAACTAGGAATTTCAATAATATTTAAAATTATTTACTATACAACATCTTTATTTCAATTTTCTCAAATGACCCAAATGCACAAGGGCATGAAGTAGGAACAACAGATGGCTTTAGAACCTGTGGAATGTGGCCCATAGCTCACCATTTTCACATGGGTCAGCCTCTGTGTGGCAAGTCCCTGAGGAATATGTTTTCTGAAGATTTCATACTATTATGGAGTTCCATCCTGTTTGCTGCCCTGACGTCCCTCTAATCTAAGACTTTTATGAAAACGTTAAGGGGTTTTCCATCCCATCTCTGGCTAGTATCTCTGGCACTCAAAATAATAATGCTTGATCTCTTTCAGGTATTGCTGCTGACCCAGATAAACTTAGAAATGTACATTTTGGATAATGACCACCACCATTAGAACACATTCAGAATAATAGAATTGTTCATAAAATTAGATTGAGATGTTTTTACTACTGGCTCTGATGTAGAAATTTTTAGGAAACAATAGGAATTTCAGAAAGGCACACACATTAGTCAAGCTAGGGGCCATTTATGGTCAGGGAAAAAGAACAATGACAGCACTGGCTGACGTGACTCTCACTCAGGCTGGACTGGTGATAATTGATCTCTTATACCCATTTTTCCCTCAGCTTCCTGATATAATTTACTCAGAATTTATACGCATTTTGAGAACTTAAGGTAGATACGACTGATTCTTATATAAAAGTTTAGACTTTGTGATTCTTTTAAAATTATTTCAAGATTACTTTTAAAGATAAGTCATAAATTATTACTCCTTTCTTTTCTTTGAAACCACAAATTGGTGCCTACCAGTAAGGAAAACTAGCTGAGAAAACTACCTTGCTTGCTTAAACTTTATTAATATATAACAAATTATTTATTTACAAATGTTCTCAGAATTGATGATGGTTTTAGACTTGACTCTCTTTGATGTCTACAGGCAACTACTCTGTGCAGGGTGAAGAATCGTGTCTTTTTGGGGAACTTTACCATGCATCACTGTCTTGCTCCAGGTGTTACATGAAAAGCTTTCACTTTCCTCCCATTGTTCTTAGCTGTGGGTTTGTCTTCTGAGGCCTTTATTGTGCTAGGAATTCTTCTGCCTAATTTGGTAACTTTTTTAATCATAAAAGAATGTTGAACTTTGTCAAATAATTTTTCTCTAACTCAAAGAGTTTCAAATAAAGGCTATATCCTTTTAAATGTCATAAGATAGTCTTTGTGGACTTATTTTTCAAAGAGATTTTTTTTTGTCTCTCTCTCTCTCTCTCTCTCTCTCTCTCTCTCTCTCTCTCTGAAGGAAAAGAGCTAGTCCACACACTAATCCACTTGCTAATTAGCATGTTATGAGGGTAGTTAATGTATCCTGTGTGACAGAAAGAGGCTGCTGAGGAGGGGTGTGCTCTCAAGTAGCTCACATTACAGAGAAGACATAAGAAGCATATTTGAGAGAAGAACTTACTATTATCCTGTCATTTTACTAAAGATCAATTAAAATATATGACCTTTAGACTGCGATGGCTGACTTAATATGAAAATATTGATATTTCAATATGAGTAGAAGATCTTGTCCATAATCTCAGTAGATAAATAGTGAAATTACAATCAAACCCATCCTTCTCTCAAGTGATTTATTGTTGGTATTAAAAGGTTAAAATTAAAACCATATAAAGAGCAGGATTTCACATTTATAATTGCAGTATTTCCTATTTGAATACTTCTTTCTGAATACTAATGTGAACAGGGTGCTAAAGAAGAAATCAAGTTCAGTAATGAAATTCTTTAAGTCTTTTAAAACATATTCAGGAGAAATAAATGTCTAGATACAGAAGAATAGGTAGTAAAATGGAGGTGACTTATATTCTTACACGAATATACCATATTTATCTTTATAGTTTTGTGGAAGTGTTGTAAGGCAGTGTCTTCAGAGACAAACTGTCACCATCATCATGAAGTCAGTTAGATCTACTTTTGAAAGTCCATGGAAATGAGACCTGTGAGGTCTGGTATTCCATCCTAGAAGTAGAGAAAGGGAGAGTCATTGGACTTTCATCTGAGTCTTTGGCCACTTCTTTAGACAGTTGTTTTCAATTCTGTCCTAATTGCACATGGCGCTGAGGTCTTATGGAGAAACTAGTGTACATAATCAGATGTGAAAGTGATGTCAATCTATATAAGTATGGGACAGTTATTAACCATAAGTCTGCTTTAGGGACATCCAGGTTTGTAACTTTTTACTAACTCTTCACCCATGCACTATGAGTAATTCCAATAGCTCATCAGTTTTCCATGGTGAACTTTGGTGAAATAGTACCTGGGTTTATCTCTGGGAGCACATGAGAAGGGGATTGTCATCTTTAATGTTTCCCCAGTAGAGAATTCTTGTGACAAATGTAAATTGTCTTTGTGCAAGTATTTTATGAGCTAAAAATTGGACACCTGCATTGTCTGGGCACTATTTCCAGATGGCCAAGCCTAATTATTTGTAGCTTAAGCCTGTGTTACCTCTTCCACCTGTCAGAAATGATCTCTAAACTCAGAACCTGTGTACAATAGCTTTGTGTGTAGAAAATAAGAGATAAAAGTAGCCTGTTGTGATGGCAAATCGTTGTTGTCATCCTGATACACCTAGAAGGCTGGAAACTCAATTAAAGAGTTGCCACATCAATTGACCATTGGTCATATATGACAGGTGTTTTTACTAATTAATGCAGGGGAGTCATGTCCACTGTGACATACCTGTGAAATTCATAGGCACTTAGGTCTAAAGATATATAAGAATGTGAACCTAGGAGAAATCCTCTAAGCAGCACTTATCCATGCTTTCTGCTTCAGTTATGGCTTGACTTTAACTTGGATTTGTTAAGTGATGAACTAATACCTAAAAATGTAAATTTAAATAAGCATTTTTCTTCTAAATTGCATTTGGTTACGATATCTATCATAGCAATGGAAAAGCAAATTGGAAAACATATACTGAACATTTCTTATATGCCAGATTTCACTGAAGCTTCTTATAAAAATGTGTGTGGTAGATATCCATATGACCACATGGTTGAAGAATCTGAGATCAAGAAAAAGAAGTGACTTGGCAAAGGATTACAGGGCTATTTACCTGTGTCAGACTCCATTTTCCTGTTTTTTTCTTTCTTTTTCTTCTTCTTCTTCTTCTTCTTCTTCTTCTTCTTCTTCTTCTTCTTCTTCTTCTTCTTCTTCTTCTTCTTCTTCTTCTTTTTTTAATAGAAGGATTTAGTATCTGATGTAGAAGTCCCAGGGTAACTATTAGTGAACACTTTTGCAAATGTCTTGCTAAAGCTCCAAAGTTATCACCAGAGAACAGCCTGTATGCTGGTGGACATTGTCAGGCAGCTTTTGTACAGTCTCAGAGCAAAGTCCAGTTTGATCCGTAAATACAGTAAGAGAGTAGAATATGCATTATGTTGTACAAACTGTTCATGTATCCATTATCTAATTTGATCAGCAATGGATTTCATTAAAAAGAAAATCTTTTGTACTAAATAATTAATTTGATTTGCTTTCATTAAGCTAATGGAAAGGAGTTGAGTACAGAGGATAACATCAAACTCCAGCAGACTAAAGCCCTGGCTAGTTAATTCATTCTGTTGCTTTTGAACTCCTTTTCAAGTTCCCTCAAAGCGATCATATTAAGCTGTACTGTGGGCGATGGCTCGAGTACCTCCACCCTGCAGCCACCCAGGGGCTGCCTGCCACTTGGTAATTGGGCCAAAGTTTGCGTGTCAGTCTTGACAGCTCCATCCTCATAGTAGGATGGCGTTTAATTTCAAAGGAAAAGGAAAAGCAGGCTGGCAACAAGATTAGACATATAAGAGCTGATGTCCTTTGGTGGCAGCTGTGTGGTGAAGCCATGAAGAGAAGACAGCATTGGCATTTAGGAGCACAGTACCCTTCTGGGAAAAGAATTGTATTTTCTCCAATTGTGTCTGTAACATGGATGCTAACAGATCCAAGAGCTAACAGGATGGACTTACAGTTTATGTGGATGTCTGTGTTTGACAAACGTTTTTCTTATGTTTTGTGAGAAAACAGGAAAAGAAGATAGTAAAGAGGGCTGGTGAGATGGCTCAGCGGGTAAGAGCACCCAACTGCTCTTCCAAAGGTGCAGAGTTCAAATCCCAGCAACCACATGGTGGCTCACAACCATCCTTAACAAGAGCTGACTCCCTCTTCTGGAGTGTTTGAAGACAGCTACAGTGTACTTACATATATAATAAATAAATAAATCTAAAAAAAAAAAAAGAAGAAGAAGAAGATAGTAAAGAAAAGTAAGAAAGTGAAAACATTAACATGAAGAAGGTCTTTTGTGGTTAGAGTGTTACTTTGTAGCAATTACATACCTTCTATGTGTCTTAACATCGATGTGAAAATGTCTGCTTGCTCTCTATTTGGTTTAAGTGTAGTCAATTTCTAAAGGTGATAGCAACACCATAACACATCTGAGAACAGATGGACTCAATGTGGGCAGACTAGACAGCAATGGGGGAATTGCTGGGTTGTATCAAGGTTCCAGAAACTTGGTCAATATTTCCAATCTTGACAAACAATGGACAAGTTTAAATCACACTAACCACAATTATTTTGGTTCATCTGAATAATTTATGTCACTCCTTGTGCCACACTATACAGAGTGCCCAGTATTTTTTGCCAGCCATTCGGGTCAAGGAAAGGCTCTCGAAAAAGCATTAGGAGTGCAGTAGTTCAGTTGTGAGGTTTTTTTTGTTGTTGTTTTTTGTTTGTTTGTTTTGTTTTGTTTTGTTTTTGAGGCACGCTCATCAGTTAACTTTCCTTCAATAGTTTCACAGTTCTAAATTCTAGCATCTTCTCTCTTGATAAATGGTGGTTTGTTCCTAAACAAATTATGTAAACTACCTGAACATCAGTTGCTATAGGATGGAGAAGTTAATGGCCTATAGTTTTAACTTTTAGAGTCTTTACAGAAAATATGTGTGCAGTAGGGACTCTGGGACACAAAACACAGGAGTTTTTCAATAAATGATGTCTAATGTAACTCCCTCATAGTCACCATCATCTTGAAAATTTTACTATAATTTCATATGTACTTTTATTAGAGTTTCAGGTTCTACTTTCCTCTTTGAGTGTGAGACATTCACGTTATTCCTTAATGGAACCGTCAATAACCTAAAGTACAATGTATAGGAATTATAAACCTAATTCTTATAGAGGCATGCCTTGAAAGCCTTCAAGTAATTATGGAGAACACATACATACACTCATGTGGGGCCAGGGAGTCATAGGATGGGGTAAGGAGTGGAGCAGGTCTGGTGTGCAGAGTGTGGTCAAGGCATGTTTCAAACCCCACAAATTCCATCCTGACATTGTCAGGAGTAAGATCATGCCCCCGCCTTTGCCCTGGTCTATCTGTCCTGGTACATATAGCTCCGTGCCCCCTCCTAGGTCCACTAGTGGATTTCAGGTAGTCTTGTGATGCAGTTACACTTCCTCTTCCCTTATAAGGTCATGTCCTGCAGTAACTGGACTTTCTCCTTATGTAAATAGGGAATCCCCAGTGCCCTGGCCCTGGTCAATGATGTACACTCACCCCAATAGCCCCTATTTACCCCCATAGGTTTAAATAGCACTTATTTCCCCTATTAAGATGATATTAAGGTGACCTGTCTTACTTAAGCTGCTTCCAGAGTCTGTTCTCAAAGTGCTCATCACTGTCTGCAATCTCCTTTGCATCCAGAAGTCCAGCCTCTCAAAATCCACAAGTTTTGAATGCATGCCAATCATTCCATTACAGAGAGGGAAGCAGATCCTGAATGCACACCCATGATTGGTGAGAGACTTCACAGTCAGTTTTGACTATCTGATGATATTCTCTTTCATTGGAACATATTTAACCACACCTTCCCATTTACTTTGGAGATGGAACAGCTAGTACATATACACACCCTGCCTCTTTTGTATGTACCACATTTTAATCTTTACAGGCTATTTGACATTTAGTAATTTCAATTTTACAAGTTAAAATACAGAGGTAAATGAAGTTAATTAAATTGTCTTACTTCATACAGTTAGAAAGTATTTGATCTAGGACTTAAATTTTAGGGCAGCTGAATTGCAATGCCCTTCTGGGTATGACACAGTCCTAGTCGGAAAGTACAAACTGTTAACCTTTGAGGTATTGGTAATGTATTCTTCAATTTTTTTATCCTGCAGTTTAAAGATGTTTCCTTTTAACTGATACCAAGCCATGCTTAAATACTACGCATATTACTTTTTACTTCAATGAGAAACAGAGCCTACATGGGTAGTATTCAGGAAGTAGATATTATCTGAGAAAGATTTTTAAACTTAAGGTTTACTGAGACACTGGCCAAACTAATAGCCTCATTTTCCCCAAGTTATCACTAAAAAGCCAATGGAAATAAACATATAATAAATGTAATCACTATCAATAGTAATTTAGCTTGATTTAATTCCTTAATTTGTTCCAAAATGTCATATTTTAGCATCTTTTCCTTTGTCTTATTTTGAGATTTCTCCATGCCAAAGAACCAGAATCATCATGGATCTTTTGACTTACTTTTGGCAGGATTAACCAGTAATACTTCACAAATGGAGGATTCCTACCCAGTTCCTTAAATAAAATAGAGTTTTATACCATTTTAATGATAATACAAAACTCCTGGGTGAATGGTTTGTTCCTCACACAGAATAGTTTGTGAAGTTACTGATTGTAAGATGTAAAGGGCATATGATTTTTTTCCCTCTGGAGCAACTAAATCATGACACAGCTTTGATTGAAATCTCAGGGATGAGCTGAGAAAATCGTGTCTAGACCAGTACTACATAAAATCATTGATTCTTTTGTTATGCAAGATAAGCTGGACATCCATCCCTTACACTATAGAATATACAAAACACAATCCCTTTACTATGGAAGTTACAAAACTGAGGTAGTAGAAGTTAATTATAGACTACAATAATAGTTTTGACTAAAATATATAATGGCAGTAGAGGAGCATAGGGCAAAATAATGAATTTTGGAGTGCGATATATTTGTCTTGAATTTCTTTTGAAATTTTCAGCTATAGTAAATAAGGAGTGCTCACACTCACAGAGGAGTTAGCACACTTTTCACTAAGAATGCACAGAGTTATTTATATTAAATAGACAGTATTCTTTTGTAATAAATGACTTGATTGGAGTAGCATCTAGTGCTTGTTGAGAACTTAGTGTGAATGTAGAACTGTCAAGGGCTTTCTGAACAAGATCATCTTTTATCAGCCCTCTGGAGTGGATAATTTTTCATTGGATGTGTAAGTGCTGAGGGCTGAGTAGTAATATATTTCAAATAAGAAGAGGAGATAGGATAGGGATCAAATACTTTCTAACTGTATGAAGTAAGACAATTTAATTAACTTCATTTACCTCTGTATTTTAACTTGTAAAATTGAAATTACTAAAATTGAAATGACTATTTAAGTTAAAGCCTTCACTTTAAGTCATTTATTCCAATTAAAACTTCTAGGTAGACAAAGGTACAGTTGTTTCTAATAGTACAGAGGATGGACTAACCAATCTCAGGTAGGTAGATTTACGGTTATCTGTAATAGTTGTAAGAGGATGGGATCAGGGCTTAAGAAGGTTTCTGCAGGTTTCCCAAGACACTGCTTTGTAAAACATGAGTCAAAATATCTAATCTACTCCTTGATCACAGTAGGTGATATATAAATGTTTGTTTCCTTCTGTACCAAATTTCATTTCCAAAATATAATCCAAAAAGTGGGAGACTGTGGGCTGCTTGTGGGAGTGTGACAAGGGTTTGAGCACAGGGTTTCTCAAATCTAGCAGGAATGGAAATCACTTGGATTGAAAGTCCTAAGTGTAGATTCTGACTGAGCATCTCTGGGGGTGAGAGCAGGGCTGAGGTTTTGCTGTGCTAATATGATCCCAGGAGAGCTACACTGTTCTTATACAACTACATTTTCATCAGAAAGATTTGTATTGTTTGAAATTTTATCCTTCGTGTTGCATTAAATAGTTCCAGGTCCAAGTTAGGTTCTTCTTGCTTTGCTTTAACACCAAATATAAAACAGGTGTTTCCATTGTCACAGGTGTGTTTCCACTGTCACAGGTGTGTCCATTGTGCCAGGTTGGACACTATCCTGGAACACTTGGTGCTTATTATTCAAAATAACAATCGAGCAAATGAAAAACCTTTAGAAATTTCTCAACTATGTTAGAGAACATAAACTAATAGACAACTTAGTATATTTTATAGTCTATTACCAAAATCCATTCTGTTGTCAAATACTTACTATTTGAAAGTCTACTAGGTCTTAAGCAATAGGGACTAGAACAGTTGAAGATATATTGTCAGAACACATACAGATCACGGGGAAAGACAAGCAGGAAGTAATACTGCATGTTGATATTGTGATTGTGCTGGTCGTTTCATATTATGGGGAAGAATTTCAAAGCTCATAAATGTTATATTGTTTTTCCAAATAATTTGATTAAAATTTAAAAAATAAACTCAAATAAAAATTTCCAATTCCACATTCTAAATTTACTTGCAACGTTTTTTGAATCCCTGATCTCAAAACTTTTTTTTAAGGCATCCTTTTATTAGATATTTTCTTTATTTACATTTCAAATGATATCCCCAAAGCCTCCTATAACCTCTCACTGTCCTGCTCCTCAACCCACCCACTCCCTCTTCCTGGCCCTTGCATTTCCCTGTACTGGGGCATATGATCTTCACAATACCAAGGGCCTCTCCTCCCATTGATGGCCGACTAGGTCATTCTCTGCTACATATGCAACTAGAGACACAGCTCTGGGGGGGGGGTACTGGTTAGTTCATATTGTTGTTCATTCCTCATATCGAGTTGCAGACCCCTTTAGCTCTTGGGTACTTTCTCTAGCTCCTTCAGTAGGGGCCCTGTGTTCCAACCAATAGATGACTGTGAGCATCCACTTCTATATCTGCCAGGAATTGGCCTAGCCCCAGAAGAGAGAGCTATGTTAGGGTCCTGTCAGCAAAATCTTTCTGGCACATGAAGTAGTATCTAGGTTTGGTGGTTGTATATGAGATCTATCACCAGGAGGGGCAGTCTCTGGATGGTCCTTCTTTTTGTCTCAGCTCTGAACTTTGTTTCTGTAACTCCTTCCATGGATATTTTTCCCCCATTCTAAGACGGAGCGAAGTATCCACACTTTGGTCTTCCTTATTCTTGAGTTTCATGTGTTTTGCAAATTATATCTTGAATATTCTAAGTTTCAGGGCTAATATCCGCTTATCA
>NC_034590.1:65849192-65850358 GCF_900095145.1 Mus pahari
GATCTTAGCCATTCTGACTGGTGTGAGGTGGAATCTCAGGGTTGTTTTGATTTGCATTTCCCTGATGATTAAGGATGTTGAACATTTTTTCAGGTGCTTCTCAGCCATTCAGTATCCCTCGGTTGAGAATATTTGTTTAGCTCTGTTCTCCATTTTTTTAATAGGGTTATTTGGTTTTCTGGAGTCCATCTTCTTGAGTTCATTATATATATTGGATATTAGTCCCGTATCTGATTTAGGCTTGGTAAAGATCCTTTCCCAATCTGTTGGTGGCCTTGCAATCCCTATCAAAATTCCAATTCAATTCTTCAACAAATTAGAAATGGCAATTTGCAAATTCATCTGGAATAATAAAAAACCTAGAATAGCAAAAACTCTTCTCAAACTCTGGTGGAATCACCATACCTGACCTAACGCTGTACTACAGAGCAATTGTGATAAAAACTGCATGGTACCGGTACAGCAACAGACAGGTAGACCAATGGAATAGAATTGAAGACCCAGAAATGAATCCACACACCTATAGTCACTTGATCATTGACAAGGGAACTAAGACCATCCAGTGGAAGAAAGACAACATTTTCATCAAATTGTGCTGGCATAATTGGTGATTAGCATGTAGAAGAATGCGAATGGATCCATTCTTATCTTGTATTAAGATCAAGTCTAAGTGGAGCAAGGAAGTCCACCTAAAACCAGAGACACTGAAATTTATAGAGGAGAAAGTGGGGAAAAGTCTTGAAGATATGGGCACAGGGGAAAAAATTCCTGATCAGATCAGCAATGGCTTGTGCTGTAAGATCAAGAATTGACAAATGGGACCTCATAAAATTGCAAAGCTTCTGTAAGGCGAAAGACACTGCCAACAAGACACAAGGGTGACTCAGAACTTTAATCTGTAGCAATTGAGACTGAAGCTGCCAGCCCTTTGGGATCACGTCTTCCTTTGTATACATTAGGTTTCCTTGTATGTATGTTACCCACATGTCATACGTGCCTTTTAGCTTTTATGTTTTATAAGTGAAGGTATAATAAAAGGGGAGGGTGTTTTGTATCCGTATAACCAAAGGCGGGATTGCCATAATGCACATTGTGCAGGTAAATTTTCAACACTGCAGAAACACAATCAAACTATGAAAGTCCTTATAGCATCTGTAGATCTGGTG
>NC_034590.1:65850369-65851791 GCF_900095145.1 Mus pahari
CCTTGGTCTTCCAAACTCTATATGACCTAGCACAAGGCAAGGCCTGGGCCAAGTAGTGGGAGTGGGTGGGAAGGGGAACAGAGGTGGGGGGAGGGGTATGGGAAACTTTCGGGATAGCATTTGAAATGTAAATAAAGAAAATAATAAAAAAAATCAAAAAAAATATTTAGATTTTGTGGCGTTAGTATTTTGGGATTTTAATATTTAAGATTTTTATGTTTAAGATTCTATTTTTTCCATTTTATTAGATATTTTCTTCATTTACATTTCAAACGCTATCCTGAAAAAGTCCCTTATACACTTCCCCCGCCCTGATCCCCAACCTACCCACTCCTGCTTCCTGACCCGGGCATACCCCTGTACTGGGACATATGATCTTCCCGAGACCAAGGGCCTCTCCTTCCACTGATGGCTGACTAGGCCATCCTCTGCTACATATGCAGCTAGAGACACAGTTCTGTGGGCTACTGGTTAGTTCATAAGATCGCATCTTTTTTATTATTATTTTATTAGATATTTTCTTCATTTACATTTCAAATGCTATCCCGAATGTCCCTTATACCCCCCCCTGCCCTGCTCCCCTGCCCACTCACTCCCACTTCTTGACCCTGGCATTCCCCTCTATGGGTCCTATAAAATTTACAAGACCAAGGGGCCTCTCTTCCCAATGATGACTGAGTACGCCATCTTCTGCTACATATGCAGCTAGAGACAGGAGCTCTGGGTGTACTGGTTAGTTCATATTGTTGTTCCACCTATACAAGACTGCATCTTTTAAAAGAAGGTACTGAACCTGATATTTTGCAGCTTGAAGGTAAAACTAACAAAGGTAAATGAAATATCCTTGACACCCTCTACCTTTGCCTGCCTGGGCATGCCAAGAAAACATCTCCTGGCCATAGTGCTAAACCTACAGGAATGTCAAAATTAGTTTTTTTCTTGATCCGTTTAAAATTCTTAAGATACTAAGAACATATGCTCATATTATTATTGACTCTCCTTTCCCTTTAAGCTTTATTTTATTTATCCTACTTTTTTATTTGAAAGTAAGTTTTCTTAAAATATTAATTACAACCCCAATTTCAGATACTTTTGCCTTTTTTCCACATTGAGATTGCTGTGAAAGTAGTTCTTTAAAATATTATTTGTCAATCCACAGTCTCCTTTCTGATTAGCTTACTGTTAGACCCTAGGGACTACTGAAATTGTATTTAGCAAAAGGATAACAAATTCAAACTTGATGATAGTCTAGACTATGTAGTCAGACCTTGTAAGTAGGTAAATATATACATACTTGCCCACATACACACATACATACATAACATGCTGGTATAAATATTTATTTTTAGTCATTGAGAGTTTACTGTTGTATCTTTTGGGTCTTATTTCTCTCTCTCTCTCTCTCTCTCTCTCTCTCTCTCT
>NC_034590.1:65851871-65873064 GCF_900095145.1 Mus pahari
TCTCTCTCTCTCTCTGTCTCTCTCTCTCTCTCTCTCTCTCTCCCCCTTTCTGTTTATTCTAAATTCTATTCTGTTTCCCTTTCATGTTTTAATCCTTTCTCCCCTTGCTTCCTCTCATTTTCTTTACCTGACAATGCCTACCTCCTCCTCTCTCTTTCTCCCTTCCTCCTTCCTTCCCCCTTTTATGTCCTTTTCCTCTTCTCCACACCCATATTTGAGATGTGAACAGTAGATTATTATGTCAAGTATAACAATGGATTTCTTGAAATAAGGACCATACTCTATCCCATGATGAACTGATATAGTTAAATACAGCAACCTGATAACAACCAGATAACATTTCATACTATTGATTTTGTTACCTTAGATAAATCATTTTTTTCACATTTAATTTGCATATCCATAAAATTGAAACAATAATACAATTCTCAAACTTCAAATACAAGCCTAATATTTCATGAAAACTGTCATACACACAAGTAATCTCCCTCTCCTTAAGGAAGACAATGCTTGGACATTGGAGCCAAGCATGAATTCCAGCATTCTTTTAAGACTTTGCCTCCATATATCATTATGGCTCTATCTAGCACTAGATGATAAAATATCCATTGTAGGTGATTATTTTTCATTCTTTTTTATTTCCAAAATGCCTTTGGCTGCACTTCAATGTGTAGATGCTTGGCATATAGTATATTTTTTGAGTTGAGCCAAGAATGGAACTTGATCAATGAAATATTAGTACTTTCCTGTGAGATGGGGCACAGCCTTTCCCAGGTTCTCCATATAGCTTCTGAAACAAGGAAAGTATCCAGGCTGGAGGCTCTGCTGATAAGAAGGTGTTGGCAGCATTTGCCTCTAAGCTGGAAACTAGAAGAAAGACTGCCGGACCAGCTGCCATCTACAACTTAGAAAACTTGAATATTTAAGAAACTATAGGTTTCCCAAGGCATTCCCAATGCTCTTTCAAGTGTAACACTTAAAAAAGAAAATCAGGCAAACAAAAGGCTCATGAGAATAACCCAGTGCTACAATTTCACCTCACAAAAAGAAAAAAGAAAACGAAACAAAAACAGAAAGAAAAAAAAAAAAGTAAAAGAAAAAAATCAGCAGAACAACATGTCTGTACATGTTTTCCTCAAGAAACTTCCATGATACTTTGGAGCCAGTGCTACTGGCAATTCCTGTTGATGTGATGTTATTGAGGGACACGTGGATTACTCCCAGACGTCTGCTGAGTCTACAGAATTGTCCTTGTAAAATTTATCCTTTCCTAGGTTTTAAAATCATTCCATTTGAGGCCGTCCATAATGTTCTAATTCTGACCTGACTATTCCAGGCTGTCTTGCAAATCCACCCCTTTTGCAATGCCTTATGAATCTCTATCAAGTACTGAAGTTTACCACAGAAATGGAATTTGCATTTCTCATCTCCACTCAACCCCTTTCTAAATATGCTTCCTCAGTGAAATACACTTATCGCCACATAATCCTTCCAGCAAGAAGGTAAACAGATATAGCCTTCTTTAAGATAAGGGAGAACAAAAAATGCGAGAAAAACATTTGGTTATAAAGCTAAAAGGCTAGCCTGTAAAAGTTATCTGCTTATCCTTTCCCTGTCCTACTCCCAAAGGACAACTCTGAAATTAATTATTTAGTAATAAATGCCTAGGCCGAAAGCTTTGGATCATTCATTGTCTCGATTTTAACATATTTAACCTATTTAAACTATTTTATGTGTACCATGTGGTTAGTTATCTTTCCTTCAGTCCCTGCTACTTCTTCCTTTGTGTCTCCTCACAGCATCTCCCTGAGTTCATCTACCTGTTGGTTACATCAGTCCTGTCTGTCTAGGATCTAGGCTCTTCCTTCATCTCCTTTTATTATCACACTGTTTCCCAGAATCCTCTCTCTTCCTGCCAACCTTCCACCTCCTATTTCCTACTTGAGCTCATTGACTATAGGGTACTTGATTGACAGGTGGATTGACAGGTGATACTTGTAAGAGCACCTTCTCTCCTGATAGTATCTATCAGAATCGAAAGAGCACAGGAAGTGGAGCGTGAGTGTGGACACACCAATCATGTCCATTTAATGGATAGTTGTCTTTAAGTGTCACTCATATGAGCTCATATTTGCTTTCCTGAAGCAATCTACTCTGCTTAGTAAAATCTATGACTCAAATAATTAATGGACCTGAAATTAGCTGAATTAATTTCTTTCCACTAAATTACATGATGATACTATTAGAGAATTATATGTGTGAATAAGTTCCACCTATTTCTGGAACAAAGTATTTACAGATTTAAACAAATAAATAAATATGCTAAGTTAGACATGTACTCTAGAATAACTACTTATTATAAAACTTTCTGTGATCAAAACATGCAATTTATGATTTCTACTCAACACACGGCTATAATATCTAGGAGAATTAGCTGTTTATAAAAAAGCAAGATATCTTAATAGACACACAACACTCCCCAACCTTCTTTTTGTCACTGGCTCTTCCAGGGTGCATGTTGAGGCAGTATATTCTAGAAAATGAATGACATCAGAATATATGTATGTATGATATATATGTATACATAATATCATGGGGCTTTGGTTTGGTTTTTTTTGTTTTTTGTTTTTTTTTTTTGTTTTTTGTTTTTTTTTTTTTTTGGTTTTTACACTGTAACTTAGTATGATAGTATTTTGCCCTGTGAAGGTAGTTGTCTTGGGACATGTCCTTGCCATCCAGGATGGATACAATTTTCCTATTTAAAAATATATTCAATGGAAACAGATATGAATAAGTCTTAAGGGCCCAAATTGACTTTATGAAGCACATAATTTTGGGTGATATTTGTGATGTGTACATTTCATAGGTAAAAATATGCCTTTCAAGGGAAGAAGACCCATGAAAAACTATTTCTTTCCACATACAAGAAAACTCGTGGATCTCCAGAACCAGAATATTTTCTGAAGTTTTAATGTTCAAATCACAGATCATTGGGAAGTGAAAGGGATTACAAACCAGGTAGATTGGCATTTGCATTGTAGTCTATACAATTTCCTAACTGGCAGCTGTGGAGAGATACAATCATCTCTACATCTTATTTTCTACGTAATTAAACACATCCTAGAATTCTATTGCTGATAACTGAGGTATAAATACCCACAATTGCTGCTAAGACACTGTTGTAGTTTCTATAATATAAGAAAAAAAAAAAACTCAGCTAGATGAATCTACTTCATTTCATTTTGTCAAAATCCCATGAGCTATGTTTTGGAGCTTAATGTACATTGATAATAAGCTATTAACAGCTTCTCCTATTTCTAAAATAAAATGAATTTACTTTGAAGCAAAAGTGTCTGTCCAATACAGTGTTATAATAGATGCCTAGTTAACAAACATATAAGATAGTGTACACAAAAACAAAATGCTAGGCACTGATAAGCAACTACTATGTACATTACTAGTTATAAATTATATTTATATAAATTTTGAGAAATATATGACAGAAATAATATCAATGGTTGTCAAAGGCAAAAGAAGAAGCCTCTGAATAGAGAAGCACGAGGAAGTGTTAGAATGTTTGAAACAGATGTAATTGTGTTACGTTGGTATTGCCGTGACCCTGCTGTTTGTATGCATTGTGACCCTAATACTATGAGAATGGAAACAAAGGCCAACTTATTCCAGATAAAGAACCTACAACAGCCCAAGGTACAGAAACCAACAATGTCCAACTTAGCAAGCCAGTGAGTTTTATTGGGGGTATTACTTAAAGGCAAACAGGTCAGGAGTAATTTACAGTATAGCAAATTACTCAAACACAGTTGCATCACCAAAGCTCTCCCCAGTATGGATAGAAGATCACAAAAGCTGGAAATGCAGATGGCATAGCTCAACCTAAAGGCAGTTTAACAGTTAGGAGAATATCCACCTCAGGTGACTCCGTTGATTTGAACCTTTTAAGGCAGCTTTCCTTGTCTCTGTTTTGCTATGAAGATTAGCTGATCACTAATATTTTCAGGTTAGCACCTATCTGAGAAGAACTCTCAGAAATTCACATATTCTTTATATGCTTGGTTAAGGAGAGGTCAAGTGAATCTATTCAGTTTTAGGAACTTCCTAAACTCCAATTGTTTAGTTCTTGGTTTATTATTAAACTGAGGCATTTAAGATTTTATTGTCTAAATGAGCAGATGAATTCTATATTTTCAAACTGGAACACTTCAAAGAACAAGCTTCTCCCGGGAAAGATCAGGCACAACACAGGGGACTGGGTTCCAGAAGCTCACTATGTCTTGAGACAATATTCACATGACTCAGATTCAACTTACCTCTCCTTGGGCACTGTTCGAATCTGCATTTCCATATTGGTATTCTCTTTCTTCATTTTTCTGAGCTACCATTGCTGGGCTCCACTTTTCTTTCAATTTTTTTTTCCTTTTTTGGCCTCAGTTCATATCAATGAGTCAAATCTTGCTTTGATCCAAGAATTATATATTCTTCTTTAAAAGACTGGATTATTTGTATTTCTGACACCACCTGTTATGTTCTGATTTTATCAGTAAATTATTCAGACCTTTGTAAGCACACAAGTATTACTTAGCCAGTGATTAATTCTATGCCTCCTTTTTTATTGCATATGAGCATTTGTGCGTGTGTGTGTGTGTGCGTGTGTGTGTGTGACAAAACAGCAATTTAAAAAATAACATTACTTCATTTAGACTTTGTCATAATCACTTAAGTGATTTTTACATGTTCTTTGCTAAAAACAGTAGTATATAAAGAAAACAGATGGGTTAAATTCAGATATTTTCTACAATAACTACTAGATACATTATTCTTACAACAATGTATTTAAACTAACCTGTGACATGTGCCCATCTTTTCCATATTTGCAGGTATTGAATGTGTTAATTGTATCTGTTTCCTAATTTCAACAGAGGAATCACAGAATGTGGTTCTCCACACCTGTGAGGATACTGCATTTTATGCTATAGATATTTATAGCTGTAGTATCGTTTTTCCTTGTCTCCTCTTTTTTTTTTTTCACGAGCAAATACAGTATGAGGATGAATTATGGTATCTAAAAAGTTGTTTTGTTTACCCTCATTCCTCCCAAGTTTCTCCATCATCGTTTTAATACTCCCACCCTTCCAAGTAGCTTCCTAGCTGCTCCAATGCCATATATGTTCTATTCACACATAACTTCCTTAATCTTTTCTCAACATCGTTTTCTGTTTTCGGGATCTCATAGTTTGTACATACCTCTACACGTATTCACATATAAATGTGCAGGTGGGCAGGCTCCACAAGATAGATTTTCTAGAGTGTCCTCAAGTGAAAAGACTTGTTAGGATCACTTGCAAAGTTGAAGCCCAGATGGGATTTTGATAAATTCCCTTCAAATATTTTAAATATGAGAGAACCCTGAAATACTGAATTTGCCAGAGTATTCATTTATGAATTATATTGTAATATATGTCTACTATTGAAGAGCCAGAGGTTAGAAAACACAATGTATTGTCCTGTGGTTCATGTTCAACAATACAGATCAAAATGATTACAGCTTTGTGATATTTTATATTAGAGTGCTTTAATTCTTTTTGTAGAATTAAAGGCTATTCATAGAAAGAAAGTAGTCTTGGAGATAAATATTTAAATCTTATAAATAGCTAAACATTTAAATAACAATAATCTATCAAAAGGAGGAGAGTAGGAAGGGATATCTAAGGGTGGAAAGGTAAGAAGAATAGAGCAGAGAAAGGGATAGGAAAAGGAAAAATTATATTAGGATTTTGAAATAGCCTACTACTTTATAAACTTCATATGCACAAATATTAACATAAAAGTTTTGGAGTTATTCTACACAGAAGTTCATGCTCCTTTTCGAAGCCATAGGTTGCCAAATAAAAAGAGCAGAGCAATGTATGAAATACTTTGTTTGAGTTGGACAGGGCTGTTCTGCAGATAGCCCAAATAACTCACTCTGTATTAGTGTATTAGTCAGGGCTCTATAGAGAAACAGAATTTATAGGCATGAATACATACATACATACATACATACATACATACATACATACATACATATATACATACATATAATGAATGGCTTACAGATTGTGGTTTCGCTAATCCAATAATGGCTCCCTACCAAAGGAATGTGTAAGAAACCAGCAATTTTTCAGACAATTCTCGATGCCTCTGCTGATCTTCAATATCTTCAGTATATTCAAGAATCACAAATAAGTAGGTACTAACGCTAGTGAAGGAATGGAACTGCTAGATAGAATGAAAGGAATCAGGTAAAGAGAGACAAGTTTTCTTCTTCCATATCCTTTATATTGCCAGTCAGCAAACGGTGTGGCCCAGATTAAAGATGTTTCTTTCTACTTCAAAACATCTAGATTAAAGGTTTATTCTCCCAGTTCGAAGATTTGAAATAGTAGTGAGTGTCCCCACTTCAAATATCCTGTGCCATTGTAATTTCAAATATATGAGATTTGAACTTGGATAGTGCAGAGACTCTCTGGACTTTTGAACTTGGACTGAATATATTTTTGCTTTATGATATGGCTTCAAGCCTGTGGGGGTCAAGGAGTGGAATGTGGTGGATCTTAATAAAAATGGAGCCCATATGTTTACAAGGAGTGGCATTATTAGGATGTTTGAGTAGTGTGGCCTTGTTAGAGGAAGTGTTCAAATGGTGGTTTGCTTTAGGATTTCAGTGCTCAAAGTAGGCTCAGTTTCTTCCTCTTCCTGCTGACCTGAGATTGTGATGTAGAAATCTCAGCTACCATTCAATTCCATAGCTGCCTGCATGCCTTCATGGTTCACACCATGATGGCAGTGGACTAAACCTCTCAATGGTAAGTGAGAAAATAGTTGTGGTCATTGAGTCTCTACACAACGATAAAACTTTAAAGAAGACACAAGCCATTTGGGTTTTAGTTAATTCCAGATACAGTCAAGTTGACAAAGAAGGATAACTACCACACAATCTATTGTTACTGTTCTTGTTTCCCCACCAGTACTTGGTAGTAAATCCCTGTATGTTGCTAAAGATACCACACACTTTACTCATAACACATGAGTAGTGAGTGATGATCTCACATTCCATGAGTATATAGACAGCACAAATTGGAAAAGATGGGTTATGAAAAGAATAAAGTGGAAATGATGTTAGGAAATGGTAAGAAGGTGGACTTAGGTATGAAAGAAGTTATGCAAGGAGAGTGTGGGTAAAACATTATCAAAATACATTGTATACATGTATAAAGTTCTCAAAATATTATATATATATACATATATATATATATATATATATATATATATATATATATATATATGACTATTTCTGAAAATGAAAATGGATACATAGTATTTAGCTGATAGAATATCACCTTGAGGTGGTTCTGTACTGGAAGTATGTAATTCTATAAAAATCACAAACATGAAACTTTGACTTTTAGTTTTATTGTCAATATCAGACTTACACTCTGTAACAAATAACTTCTTTTATAAAAAGAAATATTTATAAGCTATCTAAACAATGGGTTACTCATAATAGGCAACCAAATATGGAGAGAGTAATTATCACCTATTCCTTATATATTCACATGAGTATTTTGCAAATAGTTTCTCCATTTTAAGTGCCAGTATTGTTTTTGCTATCATTATTTTTTTAATTCTACATTTGTAACTCTCAATAAGAGTCATTCTTGTAAAGAGCCAGTCTGTCACAGAAGGGAAAATCCTGTGTTCCTCCAAAATTAGAGTCTTTTGTTACTAACAAATATATATTATCTATACATGAGTTGATTTCAAGAAAGGACACACACACACACACACACACACACACACACACACACCAAATAAAAACTAGACCTCTGTAACCACAATTCTCTTGAGCTATTTAATCATCCAATCATCAGGAGAATCATGCGAGGTCATTATTGATTAGCTTTTAAAAAGTCTCATAATTGCATCATATTTCCTGTTGGGCAGCTATTGTGTCACCCCATCCCCTTAAATATCAGCATGTATCACACATGTGTAATAGCCAGTTCAGGCTACACCCAACTGAGCTGTTGTGTAATTTCAGACTTTGAAGGGTATATGTTTTCTTTCTTAATGGTAATATTTTTGTCAGTGTTTGAGGCTGTTTTAATGCCTTGTTTCCTAGGTGTCATATTCTTCGTTTCTTTATCTGTAGTTGATATTCAGGATTTTCTGCATGGTTCGCATGAACGCATTAACAGGAAAACAGTTTTATTTTCAATGACATTTAATGTATGTAAGGCAATTTATTCAAGTCAGACTCAGTTTGAATCTGAACCCTTAATGCGTTAACTAACAAAATTAAAAACATACCACTTTATCCGGGGAGCCATTTTACAGAAAATAATTCAAATACACCCAGGCTGAAGAGACGAAATTCAGTTAAGGTCTTTATTGCAGATGTCCGTGGATGATTTTTGTCTTGTATTTTATCTATCACAATGGGAAATCAAATTACACACCAAACATAACTAAGTAAATAAATACCATAAAAATTAAGTAGTTTAGGGGCTAAATAATTATATAAAATATTTTAAACATGGTATCATTCCCACAGAAGAATTTTTTTCCCCTCTGTATCAAAGGAAGAAAAAGGAGATGGGGAAAGGGAGAAAAGTTCTTGGGAGAGAACTATCATTGCGCTATCTTTGTGTGTCAAGCTGACAAGGGGTCAGTTTTGCTAACTAGTTTTATGTCAACTTGGCGGAAGCTACGGGAGTCAGAGAGGAGGCACACCCAAACGAGGGAATGCCTCCATAAAATTAGGTTATAGTCAATTCTATTTCCTTCATTAGTAATTGATATATGGGGGAGGGAATATCCCATTGTGGTGTTGTCATTGGTCTGGTGGTTCTGTGTTCCATAAGAAAGCAGCCTGATAAAACTATATCAAGCCAGTAATCAGAACTTCTCCTCTGCATCAGCTCCTTCCCTATTTGAGTTTCTGTCCTGACTTCCTTCAATGGTGAATAGTGATGAAGCGAAAGCCAAATGAACCCTTTCCTCCATAACTTGCTTTGGTCATGATGTTGCACAAAAGTGAAAACTCTTCAGCAATGAAGGGAAACAGGACACAAATCCATATACACTTATACTTACCTTTCTATGTGGCCTGATAGATATATTAAACAAATATCATTCTGGGTGGCTTCTCTGCCTCATTGTCTTGAGTAATACATGATAGACCTCTGTATATTCATCTGTTTTCCACTGCACATACATCCTTGATCAACCCATGAACCATCTGTCCTGTCGTTAAGATTTTAATGATGTTAAACATTGCAGACAATAAGAACACACGAGTAAAGAAAAAGTATCTATAACAGCTAGCTTAGTAGAGTCACTCCAACACTTGACCAGTCCCAAGTCCCAATCTGTGCCTCTAGTGAACTCTATATACTTATAATTGCCATTCTGAATAAATGAGGGTTCACATAGCACTCTCACCTACACTATGAAGTTATTTATATTCTTTAATCATACACATACAACAAAAGAGTCTAACCTAGATAAAAATATATTTATATTCTGTTTCATGACATTCCATCACCTAATACTCTTCCTGGGTCATCTTTCTAAATGTTATAATATATACACTTGTATATATTTTTCCTTATATGCAGATCTCAGCTAATAATTTGTACATATGTAAATAAGTATTTGTATGGATTATGTGTGGTTTTACAGAAACCAAATTTCAATATGTGATATGATATAACTTTGTCAAATGCATTGAAAGCACCAATGATAGAACAAGCTGTCCATAGGCAGGTTATTAAGAAACTAAGGCCAACAGAGTCGAGACGTTGTTTTTTTTTCTTTCTTTCTTTCTTTTTTATTACAGCTCAAGTTTATAAGTTATTTGAGAAGCAATAATTTTAAAGTAGTGGAATATATAACATTTCTAAATTTACTGGAAGATGGTACATGATTTCCTTCAACACTATCTCTTTGATTGTCATGGGACAAGGGATTGTAATTCTAGAGACAAGAGCATGGGCTAGTATATAACTATGCAGAGAAGAAGTTTCAGTTAAAGAATGTTCCAGTTACTGTTTGGACAATCCTGGCCTTATAGTCTATTTATTATTATTTATTTATTTATTTGTTAGATATTTTCTTCATGTATATTTCAAATGCTTAAGTGGCTTTAGGGATGGTAGACTCCTCCCCCCCCCTTCATGTCTAAAAGGCGGGAAAAGGCTAAGATACTGCTTAACTGTTTGCTATGAGACATCAAGTGTGATGAAAAGTCCTTCTTTGAGTTTTAAAACATTTTACTCCTATGACTTCTCATTCTCCTAAAATTTTTCTTATGAGACCACCTCAGGAATAATTTATGCATACTATAAACTTTAGGGAAGAATCAAAAGTAATAAAAAAAAAAATGTCTATTGGCAAAGACTCCTTTGAGGGCTGTTTATTCAGTGACAAGTAAAACCCATTTTAAAACATCATATTTTGTGATGAACTCAGATTTCAAACAACTGCTTTATGTTAGCTATAAAGATAAAACTTTCCCCTTTCTTTTCAGCTGGGGAATGTAGTCGCTCAGCCTCAGAAAGTACCACGAATATTCATCTTTTAAGTTGGATTTCCTCACTTTTATTTTCCAGTGGCTGCATGTGTCTGAGCTTTGCAGAGGTGAGGGAGAAAGGACAGGTAGGGGGCACATGGCACAGATGCAGACTGTAGGTCTGAGAGTGAGAGCATTTCCAGGTGGTCAGTATCTTTTTGTAGAAGTAGAATCAGGTCCATCTCTATCCTGGTTTGACTGGTAGTTTGATCTCAAGAAGGTTACTTCGCTTCTCTAAATCTCACTTCCTTTATTTTATAAAAGAAAATATTCAACCAAAAAGTATCTCTTTCTAGATTTGCATTTATATGTTTTCCATATGTTCCTTTTCTCTCCAGGTTTTCTATAATTATTCAAAAAATCGATTTAGAAGAAGCACGCTGAATACTAAAAGGTTCACTAGTCCCATTCACTTCTAATTTGGCACATAAGGCCTTACTTACCTAGAATCTAGCCTTTCCCCACAATAGTAAGACTCTTAATCCACATTTAGTCACATTAAAATCTGAAATGCTGTTTTAACAAAATTTCAGTTATTCAATTTTACCAATAAAGACACAGGAGTCAGTTGCTGGGGTAAAAGCTGGCGACCTCAAAAGGTAGAGAAAGAACTCTGCTAAACTTCCTCCTCAGCCATTGTCCCAAAGTGAAGTTCTCCTCCATGCCATCTCACAAACCCTTCAAACTCAATGTCCCTCCTCCCGACTTCCTCTTCTTTTCTGTTTTCTTCCTATGTTCACTCCTTGTCAACTAGTTGCTGCTCTGCCTTTGACCTATGGTTGACTTTACTTAATCCTGTTTGCAATAAACAGAAAGCTCTTGGATTAGCTGAAGGGATTTGCAACCCATAGGAAGAACAATAATATCAACAAAGTAGACCCCCCCACACACACACACACCAGAGCTTCCAGGGACTAAACCACCAACCAAAGAGTACACATGGAAGGATTCATGGCTCTAGCTGCATATGTAGCAGAGGATGGCCTTGTCAGACATCAATGGGAGGAGAGGCCCTTGATCCGATGGCCCAGTGTAGGGGAATGCCAAGACAGGGAGGTAGGAGTGGGTAGGTGGATGGGGGATCACCCTCATTGAAGTAGGGGTGGAAAAATGGGATAGGGGTTTCCTAAGGGGAAACTGGGAAAGGGGATAACATTTGAAATATAAAAAAGAAAATATCCATTAAAAAAAAAAAAGAAAAATCTTGTACTAGAGCTGAGACACACCACATTCTAGAAAGCTAGAAACATTTTTTCTAATTCAATGTGATCAACAGCTTGGTTCTTATGTCTTTCAAATCACTGGAGCCATGCTTGAGAAAAATTTATGTTCACTAGTGATAAGCACCCACATTTTTGTCTAGGAGATTTTACTTCAAATCATTCAAGCAAAAATTTTGTCATCATAAGTCCAGATAGAGGAATGAAGCAGAATGACATTCAAGATGAGGGTAGTGGTAAGATATGCCCCATAAACAACCACCAAAACCAGACACTACTGTGGATGCCAACAAGAGCTTGCTGACAGGAGCCTGATATATGTGTCTCCTGAGAGGCTCTTCCAGTGCATGGCTAATACAGAAGTGGATGCTCACAGTCATTCACTGGACGGAGCACAGGGTCCCCAATTATGGAGCTAGAGAAAGTACCCAAGGAGCTGAAGGGGTTTGCAGCCCCATAGGAGGAACAACAATATGAACTAACCAGTACCCCCAGAGCTCCCTGGGACTAAACCACCAAACAAAGAAAACACATGGTGGGACTCATAGCTCTAGCTGTATATGTAGCAGAGGATGGCCTATTTGGTCATCAATGGGAGGAGAGGCCTTTGTCCTGTGAAGGTTCTATGCCCCAGTATAGGGGAATGCCAGGGCCAGGAAGCAGGACTGGGTTGGTTGGTGAGCAGGGGAAGGGGGAAGGGGATAGGGGATTGTCAGAGGGGAAATCAGGAAAGGGGATAACATTTGAAATGTAAATAAAGAAAATATTTAATAAAAATTGAAAGAAAAGAAAAGAAATAATTTAAAATGTGATTGGTATTTAACCAGAAAATTATGAAAACATCATGAAAATCATGGGACAAGAAGAAGTGGCTGGTCTCACCCCTAAATCTCTGGCCAACTTAGTAATAAATGAATCGGCTGGCTACTAGAAGGGCCACTGTCATGTATCTATTTATGTAGTGAGATCTAATTTTCTGAACTAGCATATATTGTTAAGAATATTATTTTCACCGTATTTACATCTGTACACATACATCAGAAAGAGCTCATGTCTCCAGCTGCATAAGTAGCAGAGGATGGCCTAGTCGGCCATCATTGGGAAGAGAGGACCCTAGGTCTTGCAAACTTTATATGCCCCAGTACAGGGGAATGCCAGGGCCAAGAATTGGGAATGGGTGGGTAGGGGATCAGGGCGGGGGGAGGGTATCGGGAACTTTCAGGATAGCATTTGAAATGTAAATAAATAAAATATCTAATAAAAACAAAAATTTAAAAAAATTAAATCACAAATGTGAAAATATCCTAAAAGTTAAAAGCACTAATCAGGTGGAATATATTAGGATATAATTCATACAGGGATATTAAAATCACATATTGATTATAAAAAAAAATAAAGAAGCAGGGGATGGCAAGAAGTTAGTCTTGACGCTGGGATAAGACATTCAAAATGAGAAACAAAATTAAAATTAAATTTGGAAGAAAATAACTAGCTCTACTGTTTCAGAATTTTCCTTTTTTTCAAATTCAGCTTTTATTTTGTGAGTGGAGTGAATTGGTAGTCCTTGATTTAAAAACATTTATTTGATTTTAAATGAAATTTTTGGTGATACTTCCATATGAATTATTTAGTCTAAATTTATCAACAACCTAAATATTCACAAGCACTGTTTACAGACATGGCAATACCCCCAGTGGAGGTTTTATTAAAATATTCTTACTCCAAGTTTCCATTTGAATTGGTTCCCAAGTTTATATAGTTATCCAACTGTATTTGACTTTTCATTGGCTATTAATCTCAGGAGGAGAGATCCCCTTGTTGACCTGCTTTTGTGTCTTTGAGGTTAGCCTCAGAGCCTATGAGAGACAGTTAAGTGCCTATATTGTCTGTGCAATAAAAATGTGCTGTTACTATCCTTTGCATCTGTTTTCTGTCTTTTCTTAGCTGAATGGAACATTGGTATTTCCCTTGTATTGGTGATCCAGAAATAACAACTGTTGATTAACTCCCTGACCCCCACCCCCCCAAAAAAAAAGGTGGAAAGAAAACAAATACTAAATTTGAACTACCAGTTTTAATAGTCTAGAATTTACCACACAAACTGTCTTGTGAGTTAAGCAGCTAACTCCTCACATGTTTGAAGTACTAGTATTTCTTATGTAGTACACTATGATATAAAGAAAATACAATAAGAATGAAATTTCCCCAAATCATCCTCTAGGGATTGTTCATAGCCTAAACTTCTAGCATATATATTTCCTTAGGACATGATAAATAAGAAATGAGAATATTAGGTATGTAACAAAATTTAGAACCATATATACACCTATATGGTACACACATACATACACACACACACACACACACACACACACACACACACACATATTCTTTATAAAGACATATGATAGACCACAATCTAGTGATTATCTTATCCTCTCACTCTGTGTCCCACAAGAATGGATACAAAAGTTGTAAATGCTGACCAATGGTTGTTTATTTATGTGTTGGAGGGGGATACTACGGAGATGAAATAAAATTAATCAATTATTCAATCCACTTAAATACATTATATTCTCAAACACATTATGCCATAAATGCTAATATTTTTCCATTTTGCAAGTAGAAATAGGAATTCCTAAAATGTTTGCATTTCCCACTGTGTGAAAAGCAGAATTTGAAGACATTAACCTTGCCATGCTTCACAGGATTGACACAAAGCCCTGGTTTAAGTTGCATGGTGCCGGTGTTCTTTTCCATAATCATGTATAATCTGTAACAATTCTGGTTTCTTAATCAGATAATAAGAATATAGAAAATCTCTTGTTCTCAGGCAGATCTCTATTGCCAGGTTCACCCAGATTTTTTTTTGCAAGGAGTACATTATAAAAGCAGAAATGGCCAGCTGGTGTCAGTCTTCTCGTGGTACCCTGGCTGGTTGTTAGAAGAGCTTGTTCACTCATATTCAATCTTTCCAGGGAGAAGGTTACCTTTAGTTCTGTTTCAAAGAGCAGGCCCATGAGTCTGAGGTAACATTATTCAGAGAAAATCACCAGGAGTTTCAAGAGCAAGGCTAGGTCTGAAATACTCCCTTCAATGATCTTGCTAAGGCCGCAGTCTATTCTGCCAGGTAAGTATGTGCTATCATTTCATCTATAATAAGGAGACTGTGGTCACATAGTTTGGGAGAGCTGTTAAATTTTTCTGTGTAATTTCAAAAATAATATTCACTTTTACTTCCTTAGAGTCTTCCTTGAGGGAAACATAAACATTTTTGAACAATTATTTTATTATTTAAACATTCTCTCATGCTATTTTTTAGAAATTTTACAACACTGAACAATACTTCGAACCATATATTTTTTTTCAAGACCGGGTTTCTAAAAGCATACTTTTCTTAACATTTATACACGAAACATTTGCTAAGACTCTAGTATACTGCATATACAAATATCGAAATCCATTTTCATATCTTCAGGAGTTAAATTATAGTGTATCATGTGATCACCTGTAATCAATGATTAGTGGCTCCTTTAGCCTTTGGTGGCACAGAATCCCAAGTCTAAGTATGACCTTGAGAGACAATGCCATGATCAATTAAAAATGCCTGCAGTGGGAAAATGAGGAAAAAATTATATGTGTTGTGTGCATGTATGTCCATGCACATTTGTGTGTGTAATAACATGTATGGTATAGTGGGTGATAACACTGGATTTGTTTCAGCATGTCACTGTTTGTCCACAGTGAAAACATATAAATGATTTAATATTTATACTAAGATGTACTTAACTCACTGGGCAACATTGTAAAACAATGTTGAGCATTTTTAGTAGCAAAATAGAAGCATCTTTTTCATATACTGAAAGGCTATCAAATCTCTTATTTTTATAGAGTGCTATATGTCTATAAAATGCATACAGATATTTATATACATTATATGTACATATATTGATTGCACATAGCTATATTATACATACTTCTTTCTTCTTTTGTGTTCTCAAAATAATTTTAAAAACTGTTCATTTGTCTTCTAATTAATTGCAAAGCCTTTAACTTCTTTTCTCCCATCCTTAAATTAAGTGATTTGTGTATTTATTTATACAAATAGAATCATATACAAATTTTTCATATACAAAAAACCCTATAGCTTTTTAAATTGATATTTTTTATTACCTTTCTTTCTTTCTTTCTTTCTTTCTTTCTTTCTTTCTTTCTTTCTTTCTTTCTTTCTTTCTTTTGGTTTTTCAAGACAGGGTTTCTCTGTATATCCCTGGATGTCCTAGAACTCACTTTTAGACCAGGCTGGCCTTGAACTCAGAAATCTTCCTACCTCTGCCTCCCGAGTACTGGGATTAAAGGTGTGCGTCACCATGCCTGGATACTTTTATTTCTTTTACAGTCCAGCAATTATGTTCCCTCCTGGCCCATCCTTCCACAGTTCCTCATGCCACTCCTCCTCCCCACTGTCTTCAATAGGATGTCCCAAACACATACACCCCTGTCTGGTGTCCCCACTCCCTAGGACCCAAAACACATATTGTGCATATTTCTTTCTCCATTCATCTGCAAAAGTAACTGGCAATTTCTCCAATTTAAATGTCTTTCTTTCTTTCTTTCTTTCTTTCTTTCTTTCTTTCTTTCTTTCTTTCTTTCTTTCTTTCTTTTCCTCTTTTTTACCTGTCTTTAATACTGCTTTTAACATAGCATTTGATGAACTTTAAAATCCAGCTTTACTTCCTAAAATATACTACATACATGAAGCATTTAAATGGAGTTAACATATACCAGGGAAGACAATGCTATGGCTAGATATTTTATGCCACCCATTCCAATGCTAAGAATCAGTTACATATTGTTCAGTGGTTAGTGGACCATATATTCCCCCCCCCCCAAAATCACAAGCTATTGCAAAAGCTATTGACCATTATCCACAACTGGATGGGAAGACACTGTAACTGATGATAACACTTACTGAGGTCATTAAACATAGTAAACTCAAGCTGGTATGCAACTAGAAGCTTCAACCCTACTGACTAGCACTCATAGTAATGAAAAGTACTGGAAAACAACAAAAATAATCATCAATTCATCAGTATCGCCCAACTACAATCTCTCTGACCTACAATAGTACCCTAGCTGCACACTAGTACAATAGTCGCAAAAACATTATGGTGGTGACAAAATACTTTTTAATTGCTTTTAATTCCTACTCTATACTATGTAATCCACACATGGCATTGCTAAATTGGCCAAGAGCATGAGGCTGGACTGGTTTAGGGTCTAGGGAAGAACCTGTTAATATTACTAACCTAAAGCATACCAATAAAATGACTCCTGGTAATATATTGCTATACCCATATATCAGTGACTTACTCAACCCTAATCAAAGGAGATTGTTCTTGTAGAAGATAAGAATCAACACAGAAACAGGACTGGACAATGTGCATAAGAGGAGTCAGAAAAACTGTAAGAAGCAGAGGTCATGGATGATGCCAAGTAAGCCATGTCTTCGAGACACAATAGGACTTATATACACATTAACTCACAGTGACTTTAGCAACACACAATAGTCTTGCACAGATTTGAGCCAGACAGTCTCAACATTGGGAGTGGGAAATGGATGCAAGTCCCTCCCCTAAAGACAATTCTTTGTGTAAGCTGGCACAGGGTAGATCTGTTTTATTTAATGGAGTGATTGACTCTATCAACTATACTCCAGGAGAGGCCACATGCATACCAAACAGTATTTGAATACAGAACAAATTCCGCAATTTCTTTTTTTTTTTTCTTTTTTGTTTTGCTTAGTTTGTGGAATTTTTGTTTCGTTTTGTTTTGTTTTACTTTTTCTTTTCTCTTTTGGTGTTTTTGTTTATTTAGTTGTTTGTATTTGATTGTTTTTGACAGAGAGATAGAACAAGAAGTAGGGTGGGTAGGGAGTTGAGGAGGAGCAGGAAGAAGACAAAAACATGTTTAAAATACAAAGAATTAATAGGATAACTGTGGAAAATCCAGTGTTAAATTTAACTTTGAATTTAACAAACCAATTTAGTAAATAAAGACTTATATTCAGATTTGTGACTTCTTGTGGTTAGCATCCCTGTATTTGGTAAGTGTAACTATCTTTTTTCAAGTAAGATAAATGCTAAATGGTAAGAAAAATCACTGTGGCAGATCATTGCTTTCAAGTCCCTGTATCCCTTCCATTTGTGTAGTAGACCCTGCACTTGCTTAGCCCAAGAGTAGGCCTGAAAATTGTCAAAGGAAAGAAGAAAAGATTCTGCCCAAGAAGCTTTATATTGCACTCACTCAAGATCACTCCCATGATAATTTACTCTTAAAGGCTATATATGCCCATGTTCCAGAGGAGGCAAAAGTTAAGTCTAGTGTGCGCAATTACCTGAATTACATCTACTATGATTGGTTACCGTTGCTTGACAACATTAGATATCCTTTTAACGTTCCTTATCCTTACCTCTGATACTCACATTTTGATGACTCACTGTTTTCCTCTGTGCCTTTTCTGGTAAATGGAAAGTTTAAGGATGAAGGAAATTTCACTGATTGGCACTTGGTACCACGGAAACAACCATAACCCTGTTGACAAGAGGGAGCCAGGCTCTGGGTCTCTCTTCATCATTTCTGAATTAAAAAGTAAATATTCTGATCTAGAATTTGAATTCCTGACTCTAAAGATACTATATTGGTTCAGTGGCCTGCTGAGTTTTAAGCACATGGCTGAATAAGACTGACACAAAGAATCCGTGGGAAACTGCAATAATGTAATTTCTCTATAATGTATGAATAATGGAAAAAGCCACTGATATTTAATATAATTCTATCCATTACTTGCAAGTCATATGAAGTGCTATAAATTCTTCCCAGATAAGCAGAGCCCCTCAATCAAATTTTCAAGGGCATGTTAACAGTGTATACATTAAGTATTGATAGATATTCTTGCTGTGCATTAGACATGAAGTGTTTAATATTGTGTGGGGGATTAAAACCCTAATATATAGCAGACAGGAATTTTAAAGATAAACTACTGCATTGCCACAAGAAATAAAATGGGGTTCTGAACCTTTGGATATACCAGTAACTTAACGTATGTCCTTGGAAATGGGAAATCCTTTCTGAGTAGTTGATTTAAGAGACTTAAGATGCACTTATGCCTATGAGTAGTATAAGATGGTTTTTATTATATTGTATTGTATTTGCAGTCTAACAGAATGGTCATCTCTGTAAAAAAAAATAACACTGAAACAAGCTGTCTGTGCCTATACAATACAATGTGAATCTAAGAATAAGCAAATGTGCTATATACTTTTATCATACACACAGATAAATGATAGGGTATTGAGAATTTTCTTTCTTCTGTATCTAGTTATTAACATTTTCAAGATTATGTTCAGGAGAAAAACAAACATTGAATGTATATATGTATGCTTGTGCAAGTTAAATAACCATCACTCTGTCACCTCTATTTCTCAGACACTAAACTAAATATAGCTACATATATGATCCTGCTTTGTGGCAAAACCAAATATAGAGGATTTGATTCACATGGGGCCAAAAAAGTTAGTTTATCTTCAAGTAAGTCTTTGTGTAGTTGGAATGGGAAGCCAGTCTTCAGTCTTATCTGACTCAGGTCCCAATCCTGTATTGTCCCTTAGACTGCTGCCCATAAAATCCTCATTGATATATCAGTGGGTCCTGATAGCAAGTCTCACTCATCTACAAATGATGAATCCTTCTTAGAACAAATACAATGCCCAACACTTTATTTTTCCTGTAAAAGTAGGAGTTAAGTGACAATAATACAACTAGAATCAGTTCTAGTATCCTATGTTTTCTTGTTTCATAAACGCTGGATAACTGGGGAAATTGTCCCATGTGCCTTTGTACAAATTAAAATACATATCTATTTTACATACATCTTTAGAAGCTGGGATTAGATGAACAATCTCTCTAAACAGGATGTGGATAAATAGTCTATTCAGGAAATTAAAATATTTTAAAGTAAATTTTAAGAGTAATATCCAAAATTCATAATTTTTAAATTCACAAAATTCAATAACATAATTAATCAAAAAGTGGAATAACATCATTTCTGAATACTAAGAATACTATCTTACTCTACCAGATAGATAGGATTTAAAGTTTGATAAATGCTGTTTTTCAGTGTACGTTTTGATATGGATTGTCTCACTTTTGTGTCTAAGAAACTGATGTCAAGTAAACTTAAATACTTCTCCCAAAGAACTGCATAATACATGACAAAGTCTGGATCAGAATTCAGGTTTTTCATTTTGAAAGATATGTTTACACTACAACAGACTTGAAGTTATTTTATTTCTGTAGCCCTAAATTTTAACTTCATAAAGACAGTCCAAAATGACCAGCTGAAGAGGTTAGATTTCAATGCAGTTGACTTAATAGTCTCATAAATCCTTCTCTTTGAATTGATTACATGTTCAGTATTCTCAGGCTATCCTGCTGGAATGTTGTTAAATCTTGATATGTGGCCATAGGTAGAGATTTCATATTATGTAATTTTAGTTTAATGATCTATTGCCAGGACTCTGATAGTGTTTCACTGTGATAGAAAGTTGAGTTCAAGAAGGGAACTGAAGCATCTTTTTCAATGAGTTAACATTTCAGTGCAGAATTTCCCAGGAATATATTTTCAATTTAGTTATCCTACCACTTTCTTTGTTTCTCTTTGTTAATGTGATAGTCATTGATCATTAATGAAAGAGAAGTCATAGTTATTATGATGTCAGAGACAAAGTTATTCTAACTTTATAAACTTTTGATATCTCTGGATTCCCAGAGTTGGAGGAAGAACAGAGGAAATTGTCTAACTCACACATTTGACAGGCAAAAGATCTGCAGCAGTTGCTTGTCCACTCAGATTGGGTTGCTGTAATGGAATTGCCTAGAGCTGAAAAGCTCAGACAACAGAAATTCATCTCATAGTCTGGGGCTTGAGAAATTTGAGGGCCAAGCAACCTTCCTTCTCTCTCTAACTTGCAGTTAACCACTATGCTGGATAGTGTTATGTTAACTTGACATAAGCTAAAGTCATCTGAGAAGAAAATACCTTCACAAGAACCATACAATTGGTTGTAGGCACATATGATTGTATGTGTTTTCTTAATTAATGACTGATGACAGAAATCCCAGGTGTTTGTGGATGGGGTCCTGGGATGGTGGTCCTGGATATATGTCTTAGTCAGGGTTTCTATTTCTGCACAAACATCATGACCAAGAAGCAAGTTGGGGAGGAAAGGGTTTATTCGGCTTACATTTCCATACTGCTGTTGATCACCAAAGGATGCAGGAC
>NC_034590.1:65873164-65915357 GCF_900095145.1 Mus pahari
CAGCCTGCTTTCTTATGGAATCCAAGACTACCAGCCCAGAGATGGTCCCACTCACAAGGGGCCTCTCCCCCTTGATCACTAATTGAGGAAATGCCCCACAGCTGGATCTCATGGGGGCATTTCCTCAACTAAAGCTCCTTTCTCTGTGATAACTCCAGCTGTGTCAAGTTGACACAAAGCTAGCCAGTACACCATAAGAAAGGAGACTGAGTAAGCCATGGGGTATAAGCCATCGTGCACTATGATTCCTTGAATTCTATATCAGTTCCTGTCTCTAGGTTCCCAGCTCATTTGAGTTCCTGTCCTAATGCTCTTCAAGTACAGCTATAAGACCTAATAAGTAAAGTAACATAGCAAAATGAGCAAGAAGAAGCCTCTGAAGTGAAATAGAATCTGATGTCCAAGGGTTAAAAAGGAATTAGTTTCATAGAGCAGGTACAATTACTCCCAGATAGAGGGAACTGAAGATGTAAGCAAAACCAATCTGAGAAAAACAACCTCAAAGAAATCATTGTGACAAGGAGGCCTAGTTGTAAAGAGGTGCATGAACTTCATTGCTTCTAATAGTTAATTATTGGTATTATTTCAAGATAGGTAAAACTATTTTTAGGATAAATTCTTTTTCTTACAAAACACATTTCATATTCCTACACACTGTGTGCTATGGAATGAGATTTGGCACCTTTCTGCCCATTTTATTTTTTCTCTCTTCCCTCATTCCTCTCCTCACTCTTCTTCCTCTGTTATTATTATTATTATTATTATTATTATTATTATTATTATTATTATTATTGGTTTTTCAAGACAGGGTTTCTCTGTATAGCCCTGGCTGTCCCGGAACTCATTTTGTAGACCAGGCTGGACTCAAACTCAGAAATCCTCCTGCCTCTGCCTCCCAAGTGCTGGGATTAAAGGCGTGCGCCACCACACCCGGCTCTTATTTATTTTTCTTATATCCTATCCACTATCATATTTTCCTTCCTTTTTCTCTCAGACAAAATTAGAAAAATGAAGTCAGACTTCCAAATGTTCTCATAATCTGAAGGAGTCTTCCTCAAAGCTGGGAAGACAAACAAAAGACAAATTAACAACATCAAATACCCAGTGTATCAGCAGATTAAACTAGATATTTGAAGTCAGAAAAGATGAAAACTTGGACAAGTTTCTAGTCTTAAGGATATTGTGATCTTTGCACACAAGTCATGTAAGGAATGGAATAGGAGTTTGTGAGGTTGGAACTTGGAGGAGTCGGGGTGGCCATGATCAGAATGTAAACTGAATAAAATAAATAAGTTATTGAAAAGAAAAGAAAAAAAGAAAGGAAAAGCAAATGCCATTCCCAGAGTGATGATTTTGAGAGAATAATTTTTTTTAGGGGATTGGTTGGGTAATGATGGAAGAGTTTTCATGTAAAATAATGGCACCTTTGTAAAAGATAAACAAGAGAATTACATAGTCATTTCTAAGAAAGTGGTGAATCACTGATAATTGACAATCTCCAGTTTAGAAGAGGAACCTCAAAAGAACCTAGTCAAGCTTGCAGCTTAATATTAGACTTCCTCCTCTCCCAATTTGTGAAAAATAAATTTGTGCTGTATAGAAAGAAATTCCTTGGCTAAAAATTTTCTTTCTATTGATCTACTTTAGTCCCATTGTGAATGAGAATGAGGTACATAAAAGCATGATATTAGAAGTATATGCTGCACATGAAGTATCTTCTCTTATACAAACCACTAGCATACCATTTCAGTTCCATCCTTTCTCATATTGGTTGTTTCTGGTGTCCTATGCAGTAAAATAGATTGTTAAGTCTACCCAAATAGCAAAGGGTGTCTTTGCTTCATTTGCTCTAATGAGATTTACTATCCCCTTTTCAATTCATTGTGAAGTGTATCTTGCATTAGCTTCATCCATCTCATCATGTGTGCTTGTCATTACTTCAGAGATGAGGAAAGTGGATTTTTGAGAGTCCCTTTCTCCAGAATTTTATAGGTAGTAAGTGGCAGGGTTAAATGTCCACCGAACCCCTTCAAAACTTTATCCTGTAGTCTTTGTGAGCCTCTATATTACATGATCTCCCTTATAAGCTTCATTAAATGGCTTACAGCATCATTGGTTATACTCTTTCCATGTTATTATACCACTATAGAGCTAGGAAGACCAATTGTAGGCCAGAATGGCTCTTAAGCTACCCCTTGCTTTTCCTCTGCTCTACTCTTCTACCTTGGTCTTTCCTCCAATCTGACACAAGAATTGTTAATAACAGTAACTAAATGATCAAATGACTTAATTGCAGAGGGTTCTCTGATGGCAGTTTTCTCCTCAGTGAGAGACTAGAGGAAGATTCAATTATTCCTCAGCCTAAATGGTTATTGTGAACAAATTTAATATCATTCCATTTCACCAGATTACACATTTACACAAAATAAATGCCTGCATTTTCATAAAGAGAATAGTTTGAAAAGGATTCCATTCACTGGTTTCAAAGACCCTGTGAAATGCACATAATAGGGCCTAATTTTTAAATGAGCAAACAGTGCTTCCTAGAGATATTTGCATCCAAATATTCCCTCTTAATATTCTGCTGTGAGACTGCCTCCTGTTTTAGGAACCTCATATGATCATTCATCTCAGCTCTAAACTTTAAATGAGCTCGATTCACTCAGGAACTGGCTGCTGGGCTTGCTTGTAGAGGCATTGTCTTAATTATGTTAGTTTAATTGTGAAGTTCTGCCCACCATGTGTAACACCATTCCCTAGGTTTGAATGTTAGACTGTATGAAAAAGAAAGTGAGCTAAATACAGCCATCAATTTTCTTCTTTACGTTGGATGTAATGTACCCAGCTGTTTTAAACTATGATGCCTAGCCCTGCCCATCACAATAAACTTTATCTTGAATTGTGAGAGAAATAATCTATTCTATTCGAAAGTTGGTTTGGTCACGGTATTGAATCACAAGAGAAAAAGAAATAAAGCACTCCGATAGTCATCAGGGATACTTATTGTATTGGTAATAGATTAGTGAGATAGAGCGAGATGGAAATAGTGGTGAGTGCATACTGACACTGTAGGCTTGAAAACACAAATCTCCAAAATAAGCTATTTACTTGATAAATAAATGAATAAATAACCGCTATTTGTGAAATGTAGACTTCAGGACTAAGTTAATAATGGTTAGTAAAACATCATTTCTTCTTCAAAACTAGAAATAAATAAATAAATAAATACAATATTTAATACTGTAGCATGAGAAAAGTGTCGATGTATGGGCTAGTGAAATCCAGATGTGAATATACAACCAGAATTCCTAAGTAAATATTACCCTTCTAGTTAATTAGTTAACCTGAAATCCTAATATAAATTCCCCCATCTCTTCCCTGTGTCCCAGTTCACATTTTTCCTATAGTCGTCCTCTGTTTCTCCTCTGAGAAGGGGACTCCTCCCAGAGTACCCTTCTACCCATGCCCACACCCACCCTCTCACCCTCTGACTACCTCACTTTTCCACCCCTGGACACATCAGTCACTGAAGGGCTAAGCACATCGTCTCACACTGAGGTCAGACAAGGTGGCTCAGTTAAGGGAACAGTGTCCACAGAACAGCAACAGATTCAGGAACAGCCCCCTCTCCAGTTGTTGGGGACCCACATGAAGACAAAGCTGCACTTCTGCTACATATGTGCAGACGTACATTGGCCTAGGTCTAGCCCATGTTCATTTTTGTTTGGTGATTCTGTCTCTGAGAGCTCACAAAGGTCAAGGTTAGTTGACTCAGCTTTTCTATGGAATACTTACTCTTTTTGGACCCCATAATCCTTTCCCAGACTCTTACACAAGACTCCCGGAAATCCACTTTATTTAATTTTTAAACACAAGGGTTAGATAAGATTGCAAGTATTCTCTTCTTCTTCCAATACCAGAACATATCCAACTTTTATGTTACTGGACAATGAGTTATACAGATGTTAAATCCAGAGAGGAGATATTTTACTGTTAGACTCAATTTAAAGCTTTAAAATTTAAAAGTCAATCCAGGAGTGTAGTATTACATTTATCAATGAAATTAATAAATAAAATCCATAGTGATAGTCTTATTTACTTTTCATCTTCTATTCTAAATCTCGTTGAATAAGTGCAGGAAAACTTAGTGGGCAAAGCCTGAGTGAGGTCAGTTCTAATTTTTTTTTTTCATTTTACTATTGATTAAGCACTATCTCATCTAACTCACTAAAGTTCTAAGGGAGAGAGGGTGACATTGTTTTTAGTGCAGAGAGAGCAGAAGCCACTGCTACTAAGGGCCCTGATTCACCCTACTGCTAAAGGCCTTGATTTGCAGCAAGGAATCACAGCAACACACACATGATTAATAAAAACATTTTAAAAGATATCTTTTATTAATATGTAGTTTATGATATAATCAGAAGCATGAAAGGATCCTTCTTCAGTATATCTATTTTACCTTTTAAAACAATATACTTAGTGTTTAGAATGGTAACTGCCTATCTATTTTTTAGTATATATTTGAAGAAAAATTAAATATTGCATAAATCATTATCATTATACCTACTCATCTTGGTACAATGAATATGCTACAGCATATTTGTATAGCATGTAATATTCTTATTTAAAAATAACTCATAGTAGAGATTATCTTTGCTTCTTTTTAGATTTTGCTTCATATTCCTAAAATTAACTGTTACTTGGAATTTTTCCAAAACTCTCAGGAACTGATAAAGGAGGCCCTGGTGACTTCCTGGAATCTGATTTTCTGTTTATTAACTGTTACAAAGAGTAGCTGCTATGCTTACAGGACATAATTTGTATAGCACTCATAACTTTTTAAGCAAAACATGAACCTACAAGCATATAAATATTGTACCTTTAAATTTTTATATAATATAGAGTTTTCACTATACTTATTCAGATTTAAAGGATATTGTTGTGGTAAGTGTCACACCAGACATTTCCAAAAAGTACTACTACAAACAGAAATTATGCTCAGATCTCTATTAGAATGCATTTTTATTTCCCAAGTTCTTGATTGTTTAACATTAAGCTCTTTCTTCTTCTAAAACTCCAATGCAAAGCATAAATGTTACAAGGCAATATAATTCTAGCTTCCTACAAAGATTCAGTCAGTAAGATGAGTGAATGGTTTTTGTTTGTATTTGTCCACACATGTTCCTAAGGAAGATGTATTTCCATAAAACTTAATGTTTTGTTTGAAATAAGAAGTTATTGTTCCTTCTTTCCATCAAGTAGTGTGATCAATTAGGAGAATCTTGAAACTAAGGGTGGTTTTTGAATGAATTAAATTCCAGCTATTTACCAAAAATACAGCTGTGTATTTTATGCGCATGCATAACTATTATCATTGTCTTCAATAGGCTATGTGAAATATTTTCCTAAGCACTAAAGATAAAGCAATCTGAATGGGCACAAGAGTGCAAAGTATATCCAACATAATTAGAAATGAGACAAATTCACTTTAGTGTGCCCTTGAAAGGACATGGAATCTTATCTACTTTATTTGAAAAAATTAAAATACCCTAGTCTTCACTGGACTATAGAACAACAAAAAATTGGCAGTAGTAGTCACAGATAAGCAGATATTACTATCGTGTAAAACATCACTGCATTATTAAGAAAAAACAAACTCACGTTGTTTGCGAGATGATTTTTGATGAATGTTTTATCAAAGATCGTGGTAAACCCAATATGAGTGCCTGATAGCTATCAGGACAGACTGGGGAAAGGATGGGATACACATCCTTTAAACTCAAAAACAACATCTATAAGGATTTACCCTTTAAACACTCTTACAGTACTCTGGGGAGAAAAATCAATCAATAAAATGCTTGTGAAGCAAGCATGAAAACTTGAGTTGCATTCCCAGAACCCATGTAAAGCTGGGTATGTTATGGTGTTACATGTTTATAATTCCAGTACTGAGGAGGCAGGGATGGACCAGTCTCTGGTACTCACTTGTCAATCTGCGTAGCCTAATAGGGAATGTATAGGCTAATGTGAGACTCTTTCTCACCAATAAGGAAGCAAATCTGCAAAATGACACTGGAAGTTGGCTTCTGGACACACACACACACACACACACACACACACACACACACACAGAGTGCACATACACACATGTGCACATGCACACATATACACTGAGATACATTTACATCTGTGGAGGCTTGATGTCCCAGAGAAGGGGGAAGCTAGAGGGTTGAGGTGGTGGTGTGTGGGTGGGGGAGCAAAATGTTAGAAACAAAGGGGAAGAAGGATGGTATTGGGGGGTTCATCGAGGGGAAACTGGAAAGAGGGACAACATGTAATATGTAAATAAATAAAAAAGATGCATGTATACCTGCATACATACATGAATATACAGATATGCATAACTACACACACCTATGCACATACAAAAGAAATCTTATGAATGCATCACATACACCATAAGATTTAGGAATATTAATAGGAATATTAATGCTTCTGGTAGTAAAACAACATATTGAGGCAGCATCTTTGAAACAACTATATCAGTGATCTGGTAGATTGATTCACTAGAATATAACAGACTATTATACAATATGGAAAATCACTGACATTCAGATAAGTGCATCTACAGGAATCTGATTCATAAAAAAGCAATTTGTAGAAAAATGCCTTCTGTATGATTACATGTATAGAAACTTATGAGTCAATAAATATGATCTTGTTCAAGGGTACCTAGATACATGGAAAACTCAGTAGTATTGTCAGGAAGGAGCTACTGTAAGTATTCATGAACTTGATGAAGAATGGAAGAGAGGTGTAGGACCTAAAAAATACCCAGTCTCCAACAATGTCAGCCACAGTTTAGCTATGTATATATGTAATTATTTCTGTTTTGAATCTAGTATATGTTTTTTGTTTTGTTAATATCTCATAAATAGAAGTTATTTCCAGTGAAATCCACCCTGGTAGGTGAAATAGCCTATAACAGTTTATTCATGAAGGGTCCCATCCAGGACTGGTAATTCCAGGATGAGGCTTCTCCATTTAATTTTTGATTTGGGTCAAGGGAAAAGTCTTCCTTGTACAGTGTTCAAGAAGGAATGACCTCTTCTGATAACCAATAGAAATAAATAAACCAAGTATCTTCTTTCTTTAACTGATCTGCTTGAAACTACATTTGAATGTAAAATTTTAACTACAGAAATTAACTTATCATAAATATCAGTTCTTGCATTTTCTTCCTGTAATGAATTGTGATACATATATGTACATTGCTTATATATTTTAATATTTTTTAACATTTTAAGGAATATAATTTTTCTCCTGAGTAGTAAATTATGCACATACCTAAGAAAGCCAATATTTTGCATGATATTATATTTGATTTGAAGACATTAATTATTTCCAATAAGACAGAATACCTTCAATTTTCTCTCTCTCTCTCTCTCTCTCTCTCTCTCTCTCTCTCTCTCTCTCTCTCTCTTTCAACTTCTGTTCTTTCAAATTTAGCATAGTTCTAAAATTAATGAGTTATTACTTTGGGACAAAGTCGGCATAGAGTTCGTCCTAGGAAGATGCATACCTGCTAGTGGCTGGTTTGGCTCTGGAGATAATGCCAAGTTGGTAAACACCAGAAAGCATCTAAAAATGAATCATCCATAGAAAAACAGATGATCTATAACAGGCACTACATAATACATGAATATCTATGTATGGAGAATGGGGTAGGAGGCAAAAAGCAGATGATAGATTATACTGAGTTATTTAGGGGAAACACTTGGCTCTATTTCACCATAGCTCCTTACAAAGCAATTGAGACCACTTTAATGAAGAGAATTATATATAATTGAGGATTCTGATATTCTCATAATTTGAAGTGTATTTTTCTTCAAGATGAAGACTGTAAACTCTATTAATATGTATGATATGCTAACACTAGCATCATCAGAAAACTGGAGAAAATGGACATTACTAGTTTAAGCAGAATAAAGCAAAGGCATATCTTTCAAATGTGTTATAAAACTCCCATCATAAAGAATACAGGAGCCTGTGAGGAGCTGAAGTGTACTCAGTCTAACTTGCATCTATCGTTCTGATCTGACAATCTACCAGTCTTATGCATACAAGCACCATTAAGTTTTTTGGCACTGAGAGCACAATGACAGCCTGTTGCCATAAAATTTTAGCTACCTAGATGCAGAATGACTATGGGCTTCTACAAGAATTGTTTAGTTTTTCTATAATAATATTGAATATAGGTTAGAAAAGTTGTAAGTCTGGAGTCGTGAAATTCAGGATTTGGATTATAGCACCTCCACATAGTAAATTCAAATATGTTACCTATCCTTTCTGTGGTTTATCAATAAATATAAGATTGTAATGGAATCATAGTTTCCAGAATGGTTGCTGAGATGACATGAGATAAAAACACTAGATATTTGTGCCAATACATTGTATGTCATCATGATGCTGAAAGATAGTGCACAAAGAACAACTAACTTGCCTTTGCTATAGGGATGCTTGTTAGACATCATTTCCAGGAGGGAATTTTATGACTGTTTCTTAGAAGTGTGTAGGTTTCCTCAGGAAAGTAAACCAGCATATTAAAGGGTAAGGTCAAAAGGAGATTAAAATGTATTTTCATACAGAGAAACCCTGTCTCGAAAAAAAAAAACCAAAAAAATAAATAAATAAATAAATAAAATGTATTTTCAAAGGGATTGAAATGGCTAAATTCTAATATGTCAGTTTCTATTGCCATTTTGACCCTTTATCTTTAAATGCCATCTGTAGAACAAGTGAGGGAGACAATGCTACAAAGTAATAGAAAGAAGACAGAGCCATGGAAAGTAGAAAAAAAAAAAAAAGAGGAAATGAGGAAGATGAGAGGATTATCTATCTTATCCAGGCATTCTGTACTAGAGCTTCTCCTAAAACAAGAAGGTTGAACTCTGACATCAATGACCATTATCATTTAAAGGTAAATAAAATTTTATTTTAAGAAATGAATACTCTGATTTTGTAAATGGAGTAAGACATGCTAGGCTTAATTAGAAGTTTTATTAGTTTTATATTATTTTTAATATTTAATGTCCAAGCTCTTCAGCACAGTTTTAAAATGTGTGATCAAATGTATGGTATATGGTATTTAGAGAACTGCAAAAAGTGAGAGGAAAAATGATCTTTTAGCAGTCAGCTCTTCTCTGTGAGATATTGGGCTAAATATGTTGTATTTAAATCTAGAGAATATATCATTTGATATTAGAAAAGTGTTTCTTTTATGGATCATAAAAATATATTTAAAGTGTGGATAAGAGAAAAGAATGACATTAAACATTAGTAAGTTTCTTGAGAGCCATATGTAATCCTGAGTATTTACCATGAAATCTCTACCATAAAGCAATAAAGTCTATAAATATTCACTGAGGGCTTAACTGTTCTGTTAAATTAAGATTTTCGAGGGTGAGAATATATTTTGATTTTATAGTAACTGGAATTGTAGTAGAGGTTTATGAAGTCATATTTTAACAATTTCAAGGTTTCTTTCTTCTGAAAATTTTAAAAGTAGTTCATGTTCACAGTGTCTGATATGAAATACCACTTAGATTATGTCTTACATAATATCATACCTAATACTTCTTGTGATTTTTTGAAGAGTTTTAGGTATAATCAAATTTTACAAATGCTGTAGTTTCTTATAGGCTTCACAAACCATATGTGATAACTAGTATAATTGGGTACAAATGAATGCAGAGGTTCATCTTACTGTGGGATGATATAAAATAGTGAAAAAGCATTCTCTTGGTGGATATCTAAATAGTGCTACAGGAGGCCAAGGTAAAGTATTGTGTGGTCGTTGGACAGATGCATTCCGTGTGTGTGTGTGTGTGTGTGTGTGTGTGTGTGTGTGTGTGTGTTTATGTGTGTTTGTGTGTAGCACCACAGGTTGAATTAAATGAAAAGATTAAACATTAAAAAATTAAAGTTCAACCGGGCGTGGTGGCACACGCCTTGAATCCTAGCACTCAGGAGGAAGAGGCAGGTGGATTTCTGAGTTCAAGACCAGCCTGGTCTACAGAGTGAGTTCCAGGACAGCAAGGGCTACACAGAGAAACCCTGTCTTGAAAAACCAAAAATAAAAAAAATAAAAACAGTTAAAACTCTGCTGTGCCATCAAGGTCATGGTGGAGCTTCAAACTGTCCAATGAGAGTCAGCAATGTTTGCCAGAGAAAACATCATCTATATGTTACAGACATGACACAGAAGTGGAATGTTCATAGTACCATGAAATTATAGTTTAATTGTAGCATTGTTATGCCTCCAGAAAAGCAACTGAAAAAAGGAAGGGTTATTTTGGTCCACAGTTCCAGCGTACAGTATTATATCATAGTAGGAAAGGGATGATAATATGAACATGAAGTAAGTGATAACTTTCACAGTCAGAGAATCAAGAAAAATGACCTTTATTTACAGCTATTTTTTTTTAAAACATGTAGTAAAATACCAAACCTGAAGTGCTGATTCTGTATTGTTTAGAGCAGGTCTTCTCATTTCAGTTTATCTACTCTTAAAGAATCCCTTAAAAGCATGTCTAAAAGCTACCCTAGCTTGGATAATTCCTCAGACATGGACTAGACTTTTGTCTTCTATGTGGTTAAGGATCCTGCCAAGCTGACAATAATTATTAACTATTATATTAACATCGATATACTTAATTTTTGTGAACTTCAGTTTTCTCATCTGTAGACTATGTAAAAATGTGTTTCTGTTGATTGTAGGAAGGTCATATCTTGGTAGATTTTGCATATATTGTGAAAAATTGCAATCCATTCTGTGTAGTGTATGACCCTTGCCAAAAGAATGAAGTCCTAGATAAGAAACACCAGATGATTATTTAAGTAGTCTTTGACAAATAAGCTCAAATAATGAAAGCATGTAAAGTGGGAGCTGAATGGAGAACTTAAGTCATTCAATTGACTTAATGTACTTTGTTAATATGCATACATGCATAGACTTGCCATCAATGAAATTGGAATTCCAGGCTATAATGGAGACAGTATTAGAGATAATAATATTGCAGTTGCATAGCTTGGCCAAAAAATTTTTTTCAATGGTTACCTAGTTTTTAAGCTCAGTAATTTCAGTGGGTCCCTTAGGACAATTAGTGTAACGAAGTCTTTTACTTATTAAGATACAAGTGGTCATTTTAATTCAAATTAATATTTGTGTGTGCTATGACATAATATTCATGTCACTGATCAATCTGGTTTTTTTTTTTTTCTAAAGTCACGTGTATACTACCTAGACTTGATCTTCTCTTTCTCTACATGTCTTTTATGGAGGGTCATACCACAAATATTCTCAGGTTAAGCTATCAATCTCAAAGTGTTGTATACTGATACAATTTTTCACACCAATAACCAATACATTTACAGTATAGTCTTCATCTCAACTTTCTTTGAAATATTTCAGTAAGATATACGTATCTCCTGGTTTTCAAAGCTGTTGGAAGAGCTGTCGATCATATTCCCTTTGGGTAGATGTGTGCAGCAATATATTATCTTTTCCTTCAGGAACTCTTTGAACAGAACACACAAGATGTATTCAGTTCTGGTTGTTTCAGTAAATGTACAACTTAACCCTTATTACTAACCATTTTTTAATTTGAACAAAGTGATTTAATAATCAAGTTGAGCACATGAAGACAGAGAGCTATGATTAAACTTCACATGCCTTAATATATGGACAGAAGTTACTCATATCCCATCAACAAATTTTTAGAGTAAATGTCTACCATTTGAGAGAGAAAATGTAATGGTATATAGTACAAATATAAATAAATATTCAATCTGATACAAAATGTTTAAACAGGTTAAGTGGAGAACATATTATTCCTAAAGTCATTGTGTTATGAATTCAATATAGCAAAGAACACCATATCTAGGGATTTCCTCTAAAATTTTTTAGTTTAAGGTTCATTAAAAATGTGAAATGTGTGCACATGCACATGCATATGTGCTTATTTGAATAATTAAATGCCTACTCTTAGTCATTCTCACTGCTCAGGAAGAGCCACTTTAACTTGAACATTACTCTTGTTTATTTCTGATGTTAATTAATTCTATATCACCAAACAAATTAAGTATAATAATTTTTAACTTATGAATCTTAGATATGCTTCATTAACTTGTATTACAAAAGGTGAGGATCTTCCATACTTACATTGAAAAGTCTCTTTTAGAACAAGATTCATAGACCTATTCGCTGATTCTCTGATCTCTCTTCACATTGTCATCTTGATGTATGAATCCCCATTTAAGACATTCGATTATTTAGTCTTCAGGTTTCTTCTCAAAATTTAAGGCAAAAAGTTTGTGACTTTTTGTTTCCCAACACTTCAAAGTTCTGATGCTTTTAGATCCAATGGAGGTTAAACATAGTCTTTCCAAACCTGAATTCTCTAGTTTTCATGCTGACTAACCATTGGCTGAGCCCTAAAAGTTTCTGCAAGTTTGTTTTTTATTTACATTGTTTACTGTTGCAATCTTCAGCTTGTCAGGAGCTAAGGCACCAGTGCAGAGTAAAATCAGAGAAACAGATAATGTATAATGCTGCTGCTTTATCCCTTATTCTCCACCTCCTTAGTTCTTTCATGAATGTGGTTTCAAATCTATGGAATTTCCATGTTAAAATGCTCAACAACATTATCTTTCTAGAACCAAACTAAATAATAAATGTGGAGTGGCTTTGACAATGACAAAAGTTATCTAGCAAAAGTAAGTTATAAGGAGGATAATATTTACCATTTTATAGTGTTAAGGCTATGATTTCTCTAAATCTGTCTTAAAATTAAAGACTCGAGTTCCAGGACATGAACCAATACTACTACTCTATGAAGACATAGACACAGATTTGTGACAGGACATTGAAGCCAACTCCAGGTCCATTCTAAACTTTTAGCCTCAGGTGATAAGTGTGACATCTACTTTGTTTCATTGAGAACTCTGAAGCAGAATGCATCTTAATCTTCATGTATTATTATGAAGCATGACAGTGAATTTGATAACATCTTCAGTAAGTCAGTTTTAGCTGTTGAATAGTATCCAACTTTCCCCTTAGATCTGAGGTGATTCCCTGTGGGAAATACATGAGGATTTGCCTTGTTACTTCTCAACATTTCAAAGGTTTATCTGAATAAATCTCTCCAGAGAAAACTCTAATGTTAGCACTGAATTTTGAATGATGGCTATGGAATTCCTGTTGTTACTGACCAGATCTTATGAACTTTGAGTCTCTCACTGGATACCCATCAGTGCCTCTGTGTCTGGGTCAGCTGCTGCCGTTTACAAGTGATATACACTCGTGAAAATCCCTTGAGTTTTAGCAATGATTTTCAGTTACTAGCCACTTAACATCAGTGTATCTTTTGCCTGAGTATTTTAAAGCAACAGCCACGTAAAGCAATCTCAGTGATGGCTCCAACTTGCCCCCATGTAAAAAAATTTATCCATACTACCTTATTAACTAGTGACAAGAGTAATCTGATCTAATTTTCCCTTATATCTTTATGCAGTTTTATATATTTTCACTGTATAGTTGATTACTGATAGCATGTTGGTAAACAGTATATTTGCTTAGCACTATTATATACTTTATGTAGATGATATCTAATCATTATAACAAGTATTCCTCTTATTTACAAAAAATTGAAACTCATAAAGATAAACTACCACATTAGTAAATTGTAAAGTCAGCCTTTAACAATATAAATACCTGAACTATATTTTTCTACTCTATCACATAGACTATACAAACCTCACTTGTAATTCATGTTGATTAAGGAAAAATATGAGACAAGAGAATTTTAGTATCCTCTAAAAAGTAATAATATATAATTTTGAAAAGCATCTAATTGCAGGTATTAATTATAAGAAATCATATGTATCAGGGACCATACTTGGAGTTGAGAAGCAAAAATTAATCCAGTCATGGCCTTCCTCTTAAGAGTTCATAGTGTCAAGAGAGGGAAGGAGAATGACATGCTTACTGGAGCATCTGTAATAGGCTAGGCTAACTGCAATGAAATAACTCTTCAACCTCAATCATTTAAAAAAGTACATCACACCAAATAGTTCAAGGTAGATGCTAGATGAGACATGAGAGCTTTAATCTGTCACTTGGGGGCTCAGACATCTTCTGTCTTGTGAAGCTAGAGTTATTTCATTTACCGGGGAGTAAAAAAAAAAAAAAAAAAAAAAGAACAACTAATAAAAGAACAGAAAGGTTATGTGTTGGTACAGTTCTAGAAGGAGCAACATCACTTTTGTTCATGTTACACTGCCATCCATAAACAGAACACAGTTACATCACTATGGCATGGACCTGCCATAGTGACATGTGTATTGGCTTATGTGTTGCTTCTTTCATGTCCCTCTGTGGTGTTTACACTGAGTGTTAGAAGATAGATATTCATTGACAAATAAAGAGAAGTAAAATTAATGATTTATGGGGAAGTTTTATTTATTTGTTATTCAAAAAATTTGAAACAACCACTTCTAGGTCATAAGACTCTAACAAATTATTGAAGACAAACTTCTGACATACTCCAAGCAATTTTCCAGAATATTCAAATGTGTACACTATAATTCAATTGAACTGACACTGTTTATCTTAAGAAGAAAATATAAGGTCCTGCAATTTGACTGATGCATCCCCCAAGATTGTCCTACACTTCAGAAGACAAGTGACATACTAGTGCACCATATTTACTTTGACCAAGTAGTTACAAACATTGGTTTCTGCTTTTAGCTTTGGTTAATTTTCTAGACTAGCTAAAATATTTAAGAAAATATATGCATTCATGTGTTATAAAAATATACTGCAAATGTTACAGATGAAGTCTGTAACGCTGGAAGAGATGAGTAGGAAAAAGTGGAGGATATGGGGTTGTAAAGTTTCTATGCTTTATCAGAGTATGTTATTTTCCAGAAAATCAACATGATCCTTGGACACAGTCCTTGGCTGTTTTATGAAACATTAGTAACAAGCATGATAAAGAAAATCATTGTTATTTGGTAAGCACTTGAATATTACCATTGTACTCCTTTGAGGTCATTGGTTGAAACACTTAACCCTCTAAATGTGGGTGTTGGATGACTGACCTAAAGTTACCTATGCATTACCAGCCAATATCCAACTCACAGTTATATAGTCACACTTTCATCTCCAGAGATTACTATCATTAAAATCTTTGTGCAATAAAGGGGAATTAAATTCAAATACACACTTCTCAATTTCACATCATAATTCAATGACTGAGTGAGAGAATATCACTTTAAAAGTGAGCTTGCCTTACAGTATTTGAGATACTATAGAAACAAGCAAGCAAGTATCAAAGTAGTAGCAGTGGAGGAGATAGAAGTGATGGGATGCTTACTAGACTGTGACTGTGCACAAGTACAGAATCTCAAGGTCTGTGCAGATTTAGGATAGGTCCAGTGATGTCAGAGACTGGAATCCAGAATGTAGAACTGTGAAGACATGCTGGAAATTAAAGTTACACAGGCTGTTTAAGACCAGACTGGCAATGAGCAGTCTCAGTTTGGAAGAGGGTCCTGAGAAAGGGATGTTTGGGAAAAGTTGATGAATGACTCAGTCAGTGATGGATGTAAGCTGACAGCTATATGTTTTGCTTGAAATAGTTCTCTGCTAGAAATAGCTCTCTTGCAGACCCAAAGCCTAGTTTTATATTTTGTATAATCCATTTCCTTAGGAATTGTATATCTATTCAATCACTTACCCAAGGCTCCCTTTTGAATATTCAGTGAGTCAGTACTTTATGACTTTAGTCCCTTGGCTCTAAAGGCAGAGTCACACGGGCAAGTTCAGCTATGTGCTGGAGATGGAACTTAGCTCCATTGTTCTACTACATTGTCACCAGCTTTCTGTTTTCCAACTCTTTTACTGTTTAAACTTGACTGTCCTGGAACTTGCTTTATAGACAGACCTTGAACTCAGAAATTTGCATGGCTCTTTCTCCTGAATGCTGGGCTTAAATGTGTGCACCACCACAAATGAACTTAAGATTCTTCTTCACATAGATCTTGACCTGTCCCAGGCTGGCACTGAACTCAGAAATGAGCTTGCCACTGCCTCTAGAGATTAATGGTGTATACCACCATGCCTCAGCTTTTTATGGCCAGTATTCCTTAAGATCTGATCAAAAGCCTGTGTCTTCCAGTCTCAAGATCTGGATCCCAAGTGTGCCCTCTATTTTTGGATTATTGTTCATTCCAGATTAAAAGTCCAAAGTATTCCTCGTTCAACTATAAACACAAAGAATAAGCTTAGCTGGGTGGGATATTCCATTGAGATCTGTCCCTAAATCTCTTTATCTCCTCACTTAGTATCTTTCTGACAAAGCAGGCTCTTCATTGCAGTTGTGTCTGTTCTTTCACTCCCTGAAAGCAACTCATACAATTTACATTGGATCCTTATAAAGTTCATAGTTGAGAAACCCTATAAAGAGTAGTTCTTACATTGAATTATATATTCTTAAACTCATGTTTTCAGAGTTCTTTCCCACAGCCTTAAAGGTTTCTGGAAGTTCTCATTGTTACTGTTTTGCTAAGAAACACCAGATACACTCTGGTTTCATAGAATCATACTGTTTCTGAATTTCTTGGAATCATTCATTAACCTTGGCATGGAGAACATTCCCAGAAGAAGAAACATAAAGTAAAACATGTACATTATTATATAAATGAGACCCGTGGCTATACCAGCTGTTAGCAATTGAGAAGACCCATATCCTGCTAGCTCTGCTCCAGGGATGGGAACCCTGTCACACCAATCCCTTCAACTGACATGCAGTGCTTGGCACCTGACCATATAAGATCATAGGTGATATAGTTTTACTTTTAAGTGAATGATCTAGTCTTCATGAATCTATTGCTACAGAGAGGAATGTAATACGATTTTGAAGAACACTAACAGTTTCAAAGTAATTGAGTTAAGCTAAGAAGGAAGAAGGTCTAATGGTAAGAAGGAACCATTAGTTCCTGAACTAAGAAGGCAACAGTGTGCAGGTAGAAGAACAGGAGATAAAGAAGACATTTTTTTATGATCACCTAACAATGGCGTGATGAAGACTAAAGAGTTACATGACTCTTAGATTTCTAGTTAAATGAATAATTGTTCTTACTAACTAAACCATCATGTGTGTTTCCAAAAAGCAAACTGTGCAAATGTTGGACAAAGTTGGATTTTTCCATTTTCATATTGTGTTATCAGCATCTCCTTATCCATTTGACTCTACACCTTAGAATTGTTATGTTAATGAAGATAATGAAAAACTATGCCCCATTTTTTTATGTAAAAATTCAACCTAGTGACAATATTATCACTTCTGTGGTCCTGGGAAAAGAAGAGAAAGAAATGATAGTAATACAATAATAGTACTATGCTTGGTGTACTTTCAATATAGTCTGCAGTTTGTATACATGAATGGACTTAGAAGTATTGTTGAAAGGAATCCTTGTTCTACTACTAAGAATATGATTTGGGTACAAAGTGGCTCTTGTTGAAGGGATATTTGGCAGCAATGAGTACACCCCAGTGTAGTAAATGTGCTAACATCTAATACAGCATGCTGGAACTGTATGTGCTGGAACTGTATGTGCTGAGACTGGGTGTGCTGAGATTGTGTGCTGATACTGTGTACTGAGACTTGTGCAGAGACTGTGTATGTGGAGCCTTTGTGCACTGAGACTGTGTGGGTTGTCTGTGTATTCTGAACCTGTGTGTGCTAAGACTATCTGTGCTGAGACTGTATTCTGAGAGTGTGTGGGCTGTGACTGTGTGCTGAGACTGTGTGTGCTATCACTCTCTACTGAGACTGTGTGTTCCTAGACTGTATAAACAGGACTGTGTGTACTGAGACTGTATAAGGAAACTGTGTGTGCTCAGACTATGTACTGAGACTGTGCTGAGACTACATGTGCTGAGACTGTGTGTGCTAAGACTGTGTGTTCCGAGATTGTGTGCTGAGACTATGTGATGTGCCTATATGCTGAGACTGTGTGGGAACTTCAGAGGAAGAATGCAGAACTGGTTCTGGGCTCTCTGTGACTTCATTCCCTGTCTTATATGATATTCCAGTTTCTCACTGGCAGCAAGCAAATGTGTCAGAGTTTAAGATCAGTGATTTGTTTTTATTTCTCATTTTCAGCTATGGAATCCAAATGCTTCAGAAATTATTTCTTTGGTGTATTTGTAAGGCATGAAATTAAAGGCATTATTTATCTTTTATACATTTTGGATGCCACCATTGCTATGTTTCAAAAAACTCTGAAAAATTCTAGCCTATTTAAAAGGGATCTGATAGACTTAAAGGAAAGAAAAGTTTGATCAAAATTTTCAGTTAAATTATTATTGCAACTCAGATTTCAGCCAGACTTCAGAGTTATTGCATTAGATTGTCAGTGAGTATTTCACTAGGGAAGTGGAAGAATTGGTGTGTATCAATAAAAGCAATGGAAGGAGAATCTGTAACCAAGACGAGAATAGGACTGTTCTCTATGTTTTTCTCACTCATTTGTCTATTCATTATTTCACAACTTTAGTATATATTCATGCACATGTATTCATTGGAATCGAGCACAGAAAACCAACTGTCAAAGGATTGGTATTCTCTCTATAATGTTAACTCTATTGCCATTGATAAAAAAAAAATCAATCAAGTTATCTCTTCATTCCTTTCTATAATTGAACAGATATTACATAAAGACCAAATGTGGCCCAAACACTGGGAACACAGTGGTGTCCAAATGGACTTACTGTGGACTTTCATAGGTCCCACATTCACAATGAAGTGATCCTTGTGTTAAGTAGATAGCATGCAAATAGAAAGTGACCAAATATTTTAAATAAATCCAGCCAGCTACTATTTTAGGTAGCGAAGTTAGGAACAAACCTAAATGAAATGTAGAAATAAGCACAAGGACACTGAGGGGAAAAGTGAGCAAGGAGGGTAAAATGACATGTACGTAAGAACAGCAAGGATGTCAGCTTGGCAAGAACAGAATTAGCAAAGGTAGCCTTGATTGGAGCAGTGTGTGGCCAATTACTTAGAACCTTATTTGCATAGTTCTGAATTTACGTCTTAAAGTTGTATAGTCAGGCATGAGCAAGGTTTTAATAACTCACTTTCAAATGGCCCAGAAAAGTATGAACAAACAAGTACAGGCATATGTGTGAAAAGATGAGAAGAATAAAGAATGAAGATGGGACAGAAAAGAAAGCCAAAACCTCACAGAAAACAATGAAATGGAAACCTTCTTAGGTGAGTTTAGAAACGCATGGGGACTCTGAATTACACTCATGTATTGTGTATACAAGTGCAATACAAACCAAATAATTAAAATCATTTTATAATGAGTTTATGGAAATATTCCTGCCTTTAGAGTCTGCAGAAATGAAGGTCAGGTGCCTCTTGCAGACTGGTGACTCTAGACTAGACAATTGACTTCCCAGAACCTTCTACTTTTTGTTCTTTTAGTAATGAATTACATACTATGATGGATTTGTTTTAGAAAAGATTCAATAATAACTCCTCTTCACATAAGCATAGGTTTATGTATGGTTTTTTTAATATCTACTGTAGTCAGAAAATCCATATCTGAGGAAATAATAAGCAATGACTTCTGTTACAATGGAAAATAATATGTACAAATTACAGAAGGATTTTGAGTTTCTTTTTCTTTTTGATACTTACTTTGTCATTTTAATGTAGCAAATAAATAATAAAAGTATTTCTTGCTATAGTTTAATTTCAGGCATATGAGTAGTGACAAAAAGGCATATTTACATGTTTAATTCAAACCAACAAGAACCTATTAAATACTGTATTGCTTACACTGTGCTTGGCATACAGAGTCAAAGACAAGCTACAGTTTTAATACACAAAGATTTTCCAGCCTAGTGAGTGAAAGAAGAATTCAGTTAGTCATTTCTGTAGCGTGAAATAAGGAATGACAGATAAAAACACAAGATACTATCAAAGCAATTCTGAAGGTCTCCATGTCTATTGATAATGTTGACAACATAAAGGAATGGAGTTAATATAAGGAAAGCAAAGGATTTTGCAAAAGGTGTTATATCCAAATTTGTATAGTATTTTAGATATCTCAAAATATATTTTCCATATTCATTATTCATATTCGTCATTCCCATACTCCCAATAACAGAAATGTGAGTTATTTTCTTGCTTGAATTTTTGTTTTTTCTCATAACTTAGTCTGAAAAGAGGAACGTGGTAAATAGAGACAGCCCCGTGCTCTCCCCTTGGTAGCAACTAGAGGTGAAGGTCATTGCTTAAAAGTCTTTCAGATCCATTTTCCAATTTTAATGCCTGATGTGTCTTCCCCACCCTGCTGTCTTTTAAGAATATATTTAAAATACCTTCAAATGCCAACTCCTCAGCCTGGTACATTCTTCCTGTGCTGATTTTTCTGTCCCCCTATCCAGCCATCGAAGGACTCACTCAGCTGTCTGCCTGTGACCTCTCTTGTCTCAGGAAGGGTTGTACAGTTCACATTATGTATAATCCTTGCCTTTCAGAATCTTACAAGAGAGGATTAGAAAGTGAAACTGATTAAAAAAGAAATGTGTCCTATCTGTAGATTCTCCAGAAGAGTCAGCTGGGGAGACATTGTGACTAACAAGGCTGCCAGGTTTCAGGACTGGTTTTGGACTCTATTAGATCTTGTCATTTATGTTTCCTTAGCTTCTATCCATATGAAGGAGCAATGACTCAATTAGCTCTTCTTAAAGTCACAGCTCTGCATTTTTTTTTTCCTCACAAAAATGACTGTTAGAAAGGAATGCAACAGCCATGGGGCTGACTTTCTCATTGCTTTCTCACAGCTTTGCTGATATTTGCATAGGAGTTAAATGATCACTGTTTTGTTTTGTTTTGTTTTGTTTTGTTTTGTTTTGTTTTTGTTTTTAAACACAAGACATCACATAGGCACTCCTTCACACTGTTGATCCTTATGTTTGCACAATGTGTCTGCATCTGCATGTTGACCCATAAATATTCTATGTAGCCTCTGTCCTAGTCTTTCAAAAACTACTGTATATAACTTCCCTCAAAGGACAAACATCTCAGTGCTGTTAGTTTCTATGGAGGGAAACAACCATAGCAATCCTCCCTATCTACCTAAAACTCCAAGTTTCCTATAAACCTTAACTGAATAAAGTTAAGTTGATTTTTAATCAGTATCAACTCAACTGAGAACATCACACATACTCAAGTATATTCTAGAATCAAATTCTAAACAAAATGAGGGATATTTTTTAAAGCCACAAATTTCTTGGAGGCTCAAGAAATTAAGTAAAAAGAAGCTCAAAAGTTTTCAAAAGGTCAGGATGGTATGGGAGAGAGTTTAGAAAAAGAAAATGAAGGGGGATAGAATGTAATTATGTCATAATCTCAAAAGAGATAAGTAAAAATTCAAATAATGTAAATTTGATTTGATTTGGATGATGAAACTTTATAATCCCAGGTATTTAAAGGGCTAAAGCAGATGGATCACAAATTCCAGACCACTCAAAGTGACTACTTAGTGAGCCCTATCTCACAATAAAGTGTTTAAGCAAAAAGAAAAATGACTATGAATATAGCTCAATGGTAGAGCACCGGCCTAGCTCATAGAGAGTCCTAGGTTCAATCCCTAGGAGTATAAAATTAATTAACTAATGCAACTAATTTTGTAATTAGTATTTTTCATATGATTATTTTATAAGTTCTTTCTGAAAATTTTATATTTTGTTTTGAATGAATTCAACCCCTCCCACCCTACAAAACCTACTCCCACTTTTCTTCCCTATGTGTCCTCTTTTTTTTTTTCCTCATTAAGTACCTGGTAAGACAACATGCTCCTTTGGAATACCACAGTGAGAATTTCATGTGTGGGTAGTGTGGCTAAATTATTCCTACCTGTACAACCATATTTTAATTCCTCCCATTTCTACCCAGTTCTCTCTCAACTTTATGACTTAATAATTTTGATTAAATTTGTATACACATATGTATATTCAACCTACTGACTCCATTTATGATTGCATTTATTTCATGATAACTTTACTTAACCTTCATTGCTTTAATTTGGAAGACTAAATTTTCTGTACCTTACTCTCCTTCCAAAGAAATGTATTTTCTAAACCCAATTAAGGTACAGAATCAAGAAAGCATCATTTTTACATGTTTCATGTTTACACTATAAAGTTTATAATGCTGGAGAAGAGCATTAGTTACATAATTCAAGTAAAGTATTATTAATATTACTATACCCTTATTAGTCAATAAAAAATGATTCTTTATATGTTTGTGGAATAAGTGTAAATTTTCCTATATAAATTTCTCCTGTTCATTCACATACAAAATTATCTTTTATCACAGTTTAAATAGATGTTTTCATTGAAGTATGTATAAGGCTGATATGAAAATTATCAGTGAATAGCTTGATGCAATTGCACTATCTATAAAGTTGTAATACCACACAGATGAAGAACAAATCCTTGCCAATAATCAGAACAATGCCTTATAATATGCATGCCACAGACTTTAGCCCTTCTAAAATTAACTTGCTTACCTGACAATAGTGACAATGTTCTTAATATCCTTTTCTTCTTAAAGAAACTGAATATTAGTAATTATTATATGGATTTCATTCTCAATATTACTTTTGTTAGATTCCTATGCATACACTTAATTTAATTTTCAGTGCATTTCATCATGAAAAATTTGATGATCCTAAATCCTTCTGCATGTATCCAATGTTTTATGGGGTGGGGGACATTAAGAATAAATCAATATTGTTTCTTCAATATTTTCATGTATTTATAAAACATATTTTGATCACATTTGGCCTGATCTTTTAGAGTTACTCCACTCCTCTCCACAAACTCTCAACTTCATGATACCTCACTTAATTTTTATATATTACTGAGTCCAATTTGTGCTTCATGCTTATGTAAGTGTGTGGAACCATCCATTGCAGAAGAATTGATCTACCAGACATCACATCCTCAAAGAAAATTGACCCTCCCTCATCCAGAAGCCAAAAGTGAGGGATAGAATTTTGAAAGCCCTGATTCACTCCATATTAGAATGTTGACTGGCAAGGCCTTGTGCAGGATTTATGTAACTACTATAAATTCATGAGTGTGGTGGTCCTGCCATGTCTAAAAGGCTCTGTTTCAGTTCATTACTCCCTAACCCCTGACTCTTACAGTATTTCTGATATCTCTTCAGTATTTCTGACATCTCTTCAGTAATGATCACTGATCAATATAGGTATGGGAGTTGTGCTATTAATACCCCACTTTGTGACTGAGCACTCCACAGATACATGATCTCTGGTCTTTGACTATTTGTGTCTTTCTGCATATGAATCACTGTTCACTACACAAAGAAACTTCTCTGCTGATAGTTTGAAGGGTTTACTAATCTATGGGGATGGAGTTACAAATATAGAGAGCAAAATGATTCTATGTCCACTTAATAAATAATAATCAGTGGTTAACGACTGTTGTTTATGAGTTTGTGAGCTCCTCTGTTGCAGGATTTTCCCAATTACGTTAATATAGAGGAGGCCTGTGATTTGGCAAGGAAAAGCGAGGCAGAGCTAAGAGTGGCAGAGACAGAGAGCATCTCAGGGGAGAAGAGAGAGGAGAATGGAGGCAGACATGAACCAGCATGGCTTGAACCAGCCACAGTTATGATATTATAAGGTTAGAACAATTGGAATAAAGCTTTTATCACTATCAATTGACTCTGAAATTTTCGTATTGGCATCCTGTAAAATATTGTTTTATTGATGCATAAATCTGATTGGTTAACTATAAGCTTTGAGAGTTTTAATTCTACTGAGTTGGTTATTGTGATGGCTGACTGTGAAAGGAACATGGGGGCCCCCACTGGGGAGTTGGCAGGCCAAGATAAGCAGGAGCATGGAAAGTTTGCAGGTTCATTTTTATTATTTCCTGCAACACTCCTCAACCATGGTTTCTTGGCCAGAATGGTCGGGAGCATCCTGGTTTGGAAAGGGTAGTAGTGGGGGCACAGAGGTGAACTCTGGTGATAGCTTTAAAGTCTGAGGGTCTCTGGATGTTCTGGCTCTCTAATTTTACTGAAAAATACTTCCAAGAGAAAAAAAAAATTATCTGCTTCTCATCACTTTGTCCTCAGTACTTATACATTTTTGCAGAATATATTCTTTCAGAATACGTGATTACATGTTAAAAAGTTCATCACAAGTTCACCCACAAAATAAAATCATAAATTTGAATAAAAGTTTACAACAGAGAATGTTTACTGCATATCAATTAGGAGTAATTATCAGGATAAATATCCATCACCTGTCACAGCTCCATAGATTCACTGATGGTTTAAAACCAGAACTAGGTTATTAGTGAAGTTTGCTATAGATAAACCTAGTCAATATTTTATCTTCTATCCTAGAACCTATAATAAATTGTTAGTTCCCTTTTTATGACCTTTGGTTAATTATTTTACAATCTCTTGGAATGTGCTCTGAGTAGGAGAAAGTCTGGATACTATCTAAGAGCAAGTAACTGGTGACATATGGGAGACTGACAGAGTTTTCATTACAGATGTGACTATTAGAAAAGGACCTATTAGCAGTTGCACTATAAAAGAACTTAATAATCACAGATATAATTTTAAGAATTCTTTAGGATCATCATTAAGACTTAAGAAGTCATCAATTTGTCTATATAGCACCACTACAAGATAGTACATCTTCGTGGATCTGCAAAAATCTGCTCCATAGGGGCATTCTATTGCTTAGTGATAGTTATATAAGTTTAATAATGATAGGAAAATCATATTAATAACAGAAATCTTTCCTAAAATGAATTCACTTATGGCCTTACTCAATAAGGGCGAACCTATCTCAGAATATATAATAATCTGAAGCAGGCCATCTCAGAAAGATTACCTATTAGTTATTAGTTACTCCCATTATGACTCCTGACACAGAATTGCAGACCAAGGATGTTTTCCCCTTTTTGGAGGAGACTTTAAATATAACCAAAAGGCAGTTGACTACACTCAAGGGTTTTGAGAATGTTCAAAAAAGAGCAGAATCCAGTGTGTATGGAGAGGTGTGATGAACAGGCCTGAGTCTATGTTGAAATAATGGTGTAAGTGTCTAAAGAGCTTGGAATAAAGTTGTAACTGAAGATGAAGCAGAAGTTCCACTAAAACATATATATTGGCCACTCCTCACTTGATGAAAAGTTTGTTCTCCTATTTGTGTTATTTATCTTTCATTCAGGCTTATCACACACAATTCATGTCAAGCTCTCAGTGAATTTCAACAAAACTCTTGTCCTTTCAATAGCTCATTTGTGTCTGCTGCTGGCCATACTCTGTCTCCATACTTTGTCTGCAAAACAGATGTTCCATAGTTAAATCCAAAATTATGGCCATTGTTCTCTTCTCTTCTCTGTTTCTACAGCCAGAAAGAATCACTGACCTCCGTTTGCCTGTTTTCTTTAATAACAAGCTAAATATCTTTACCACACTTTAATCTTCCTCTTGCTGAAGAACTTCATAAGGGGAAAATTCTCTAATCATTTTTGTAATGTAGCTCTGGGCTTCCAGTATGGAATGTGAATTGCACTATAAGTTAAGTAAACACTACAGGGAAGGAATGCTCATTCTCTACTCGTTCCAGTATCTTATATTCCACTTTGTTCTTAGATTTGATTTCTTCGCTTTTGCCATACAATTAACAAATTACTAAATCCACTGTTTTCATTATCACTAGATCTCTCATGCAAGCACATTGCATTAATATTCTGTTACCACTGTAGCAAATTACCTTGATCTTAGAGCCTTAAAGGGGGATAATATATGATGTTTTTACACTTACATGCATAAAAAGCACAAAAGAAAATGTGTAGAGTTAAAGCGAGATTTCAGTATGATTGGTACTTTCTTGTGACTGAGGGGATGGAGAAGGAGAGGGGAAAAAGCTCTAAGGCATTCCCTTTCTACTCACTTCTTAGGCTCATGGCATGATATCACATGGCCTCTTTGCTTTCTCTTACTCTCTTATTTTGCTGACTTGGTCATCTTTGCTTGACCTTATACTCAGACAATGGTTCACCACAGAAATCCAGCATCCTCTTTCTGTCCTAAAACACTTAATCAGTCTACGTATGCAATGTCTTTTTGTCATACAGGCTAACATCCTCACAGGTTGCAGGAGTTGGTTTTGGCCATCTTTGAATGGGCTTTATTTAACCTCTAACATGAGGCATATCATCAGCATTTGCTCTCACTAAAATATTTAGGTTGAAACCATCATTCTGTAGAGGGAAAGGCAGTCTTGTGCTCAGTTTGTGAAGCAACCTCATTCTAATTAATAGATTGTCTCTTCCCAATTCCTGGTGAATTCTTTCTCTTTTCTGTTATGATAAAGTTTAATCCTCATCAAATTATCCATGTCATTTGTTACATAAAGAGAACTGTTTAAAAAATAGTCTAACTATTAGTAATGCTACTAATACTTAAACCTTACTCTGAATTTAATGAGAACCTGTCATTATTCTTAATCTCTCTTTTTCTCTCTCTGTCTCGTCCCTCTCTCTGTCTCTCTCTCTCTCTGTCTCTCTCTCTCTCTGTCTCTCTCTCTCTCTGTCTCTCTCACACACACACACACACACACACACACACACACACACACAAACGTGTGTGTGTGTGTGTGTGTGTGTGTGTGTGTGCAATAATATAAAAAATTAGGATTTACTGAAAAACAGAAGAGAGAGATCGTGTAACTTGCCCAATCAGAGTTGATAAGTGATAATATATTTTCAACACAGGAGACTGAACCACAAGCCAGAGATAAATTGTTATGCCATACTGCTCCCTTAAGAATGGACCAGAATCCAGTCCTCTGGTGGCTTTAAGTCTGGTAACAGAACTAACTCCAACTCATCTCCAATTCTAGTAGTCAGCATTTATCTTTGCCTACCATTTTAATTAACATTACTTGGCAATAATTAGGAAAAATATTTAAAATATTTAGTCTTTACTATACTCTGTGCCATGTTCTGTGGTGCGAGTTATAATACAAGTTTATATAGTTTCCACAATTATATAACAAGACTTTAATACCACTTGACCGCTAAGTATTGTAAATGTAGACATTTGAGAAAACTTGTTATTCTATGAACAATTATTAAATCTATGTTTCTTCACTTATACCTAAAACCTCACCTACCAACTACCTATATAAAAGAACTACATATATAAAAGAGCTACATACATAAAAGTATGTTTAACTGCCTTCTTCCAATTTTTCTGGACATCGTTTCAGACAATTCATGTTTATATTTGATTTCTATTTCCGTATGATGAAAACTTCCATCGTTCAGATCAGTCATTCTCTCCAAGCAATCGTGCTCCCACAGGAACATACTTCCCTACTTTCAGGCCTAGTGTCTACCCACTAATGAAGGCTCTGCTTATGCCACGCCTGCCTTTTCTAATAGTTTACAACTATTATCTACAACTGACCTTATTTTCCCTTACGGTGTTATTCTTCTATTTGTTCCTGTTTATTTTTCTCAAGTATAAGTCCCATTGTTTCTGTTCCTATATTAGAAAGAAAGGATTTATTTTATTTATTGTCTCTCATTTCTTTTCTTTTTTTCTAGCTAAACTGCACTTATTATATTGGATCATCAGTTACTTACGGTTCCTGTCCCACCTTTACTCTTTTTCATTTAATCCTGCCTGCTCAATGACCTGCATCCTTGCTGTTGTCCTGTATATCTAGAGTTCTTTTGACTCTGTTTATATCATTTGTTATTGTCTAGATCAGGTTTTGTACCAAAATGGTGGTGCCAACTGTGATCATGCTGGAGAGAGTGCTAACAGCTAATTTCCTTAGAGCACAACGCTACATATACACCATAAAAGATCGAACTCATTTTGGTCATAATTTCTCTATTAGACTCAAACCTGAAGGCAAGTTTAGTTAATTGCCTGAGGTTTAAAAACTACATAGAGTTCTGCTGACTGTAATTCTGCAGTTCTTTTAGTTAACAATTATATGATGCCTCTGTCTATAGTCTGGTAGCCAGGTGTTATTTGAGAGGTTATCTATTCAGTATGGCCAGAGGCATTTCAATTAATGGCAGAAATTCTCAGTGACAGAGAATGAAGTAAAATTTATTACCAGGCAAGCAGCAGCAGACATTAGGACCGTGGATCAATAAGAAGGAGAATGGCTTAGCATTTCTACAGTTTTTATTTTATGCCAAGCATCATCCTACCATGTAATAAAACAATACATGATGTTTTCATTCATAAGAAAACTACAGAATACATATTATTGTTATTTTTATCTTACAGATAAAGAAACCAAGGCACGACAAGGTGAAGTAATTTTCCCAGGGTGCAGTTGCAAGCCACCAGGTCTAGAGTCCACAGTAGTGATCTCAATATAATCTTGTCTAAGTCAGGCTCCTGTCCGATAACGACCAAAGGAGCACACAAGACAACTGGAATTAAACACCTATAATTTGCGGTTCCAAATGATTAACAGAATCACAGAAAGTGGCTTCTAGAACTGTCAATATTATTGAGAAATGGGGGTCTGGTTTTAGATGATAATTTTTATGAGATATGAAGAAGACTCTATACACACTAGGGGTCCTTTAAAATATGAAAGAGTTTAGTCATCTGTCCCCCCTTCAAGTCTTATGAAGTCCACAAAGTTGTGTTGGCTTCCCTTTAGTCTTCATTATAACTTCTTTCTCTGGGACCAAGGTGTAATCTCTCCTTGTGGCACCAAAAATCAATGAGATTAGTGTACATTTTTTTTTTAGCACAGTCATGAGAGGGCACAGAACAAGAGGAGTACAATCTGGGTGGTGTGGTAATCCCAAGCAGGGGTGGTACCCTGAAGGTTACATTTTCTCTCCAACCTGAATTGTATTACATTGTCTAGGCAGGGTATTCCATTCTGCATCACTAGTAATCTTGTTTCAAAAATGCCATGAGATGTGTCAGTGAAAGACTATCAAAGTTTTAAATATCATGTTTAGTAACCCTAATAAGTACACAAATTATATCAGGAAAACAGAATTAATAAGGACCTAGGAAAGCAAAAGTGGGCAAACCTGAAATGAAAGAAGTAAACCTTTACTTCTTGAGAGATCAGGAATCTGCTGTCTGTTGAGAGTCTAACATTATATTTGACATTTTATTTAATCACAGAATTCATCATTTGCTGGAACAAGGGTGCAATTTATAAATGAAAAATTCAAAGCACATGTTGCTAACAAAAACATGTAAGTGATTTATTAAACCATGAAAAGATTTCAGTAAATAAAAACAATAAAATCTACTCTATCCATCAAGGAAGTGAAGTCATTATACAAGCTAAAGCATGAATGAACATAAAATTGTCTGTATCAAGTGAAGAAAGCTAGATATAGAATGATATACTGCATAAATCTATGGTTAATTCTGTATTGTGTGTAGTGGTGTCTAGTGTGTGTGTGTGTGTGTGTGTGTGTGTGTGTGTGTGTGTGTGTGTTGGTGTGAAAATATGTACACATGATTTCACATAACATCATAGGCCATAAAAGGGCATCAGATCCCCTAGAACTGAAGTTACAGGTAGTTGTGAACCACCGGACATGGGTGCTAGGCACTAAACTCTGGTTCTATGGAAGACTAATAAGTGTTCTGACTACTTACCCAGCTGTCTCTCCAGCCCTTGCAGTTAAAGTAATGATAGAACACATTAACGATTAGAGCTTCGGAGTAGATAAATGGTAGTTGGATGGAAAGGATACAAACAAGAATGTCTTGTAATGTCTACAACTTGAAGGAAGACTATACAGGGGAGAAGAAGGTTCTAAAATAGATTATTGTGTGGGGGGTGTGGAGTGGCGGCACAGTGAGACCTCGTTTGAGGCTCTCTGATCCAACAATTTCACAGGAGAAAAGGAAAAAACTGATCACTACCAGGAGTCCTCTGACCTTTAGAAGGATATTCTTTTTTATAATATTTTTATTATTATTTTCTTTATTTACATTTCAAATGCTATCCCGAAAGTTCCCTATACCCCTCCCCTTCCCCCGCTCCCCTACCCACCCACTCCCACTACTTGGCCCAGGCCTTCCCTTGTGCTGGGTCATATAAAGTTTGCAAGACCAAGGCCGATTAGGCCATCTTCTGCTACATATGCAGCTAGAGACACAAGCTCAGGGGGTCCTGGTTAGTTCATATTGTTGTTCCACCTACAGGGTTGCAGCCCCCTTCAGCTAGGAGGATATTCTATCATGTGTGTGTGCACATGATAGAATTGTGTCATTTTGTTTTTTAAGTCATTGAAAATGTATATTTAAAATACATAAATTTCATGTTATATAAATTATCTCCCATAAACTATTGTAACTATTAATTGCATTCATTCTATCCCCTCAATGACAATGTCCCTTAAGCCTCAGGTATAGGTATTGTGCTGTAGATAAATGTATTGATATTTGGTATCCTGTGACCAGGTATTCTCTACATTTTAACCAGTTGTGGATATATCTGAGATAGTTTCCATCTTTGGCTCAAATAAGCTTTGTTGAGGACATAATAGAGCTATAGTTTTCTGAAGCTATGATAAGTATTTAGATTTCAGTTTGAAGTCATACTGCTTTTGAAAGGTAGCAATCTTAAGTTTTCCTCTTGAGTCCATGGCCTTACTAGCCATGGGCACATAATTACATTTATAGTACTAGGCTGATGTCTCCCCTAGTGAATGGGCCTTTTGTATAACTAAACAGTTTTGGTTATCCCCAAGAAACAGATGCCACTATTACTCCTTTTGGGATATTTTGTTACGCTGGTCATTGTTTTAATTTAAAGGCTTTAGAACTGGATCAAAAACTGAGAGTTTTTGCTCTTGAAAACTTGCATAGCACCTGAAGATGCTATCAGAACTAGTACTCATGGAGGATGATGCCAGCTCTGTTCCAGGTCAGTTCTCCAAGTCCTGTGTCTGAATTATGTGATGTCTTCAACAGTAGAATTTTACTTTCAAAGTCTGTGGTAAGCTAAGGACAATAACAATAGCTTATGTTATTTGGATAATATCTTCCCTGATCAATATCTCAAATGGACTTGAGTTTTGTTACCAAATCTCTGGCCCATAAGCAGTAGCATTACCACCCTCAAATAGCAAAAAATTGTAGAAACGCTATTCGTATTATATAACTTATAGTACAAATATGGTAGTTTCATTACATGTGTGTATAGTCATGTATATATATATATATATATATATATATATATATATATATATATATATATATATATATATATATATATATATATATATATATATATATATATTTAAGCAAATGTAAAATGATATATTTTATTATTGTTTTTTAAAGTATCTTTCCTGACATAACTGAGTCTACAGAGAAGTGTGTTTATAGTACAAGGTAGGATTCTAAATTTCTCCTCTTCACAACAGAAGTAAAAAGTGGGTCACTGAGAAGTGAGGTGAGGTATAGCAATGTCTTAAGAAAATACTTTTATATGTCCACCACAGAAACAGGAAAACATCACAAAACCTTACTCTGCCCAAAGCTGCCTCTACAACTCCTCTTATTAGACTCGGAAAGAAAGGTCACAGGGAAGTTCAAGGAGCCTCTTGTCCCTTTTCAGAAACAACCAGAGAATTATCAAAGTGTAAAAAGTTCATGCTTATCAAAGAAGATTACTGTTACTCACTGAAAGATGATTTTTTTCCTCGAAATTAAAACAAAATGGCTTTTCTTCCCATTATCCCAACTGACTATCAAAGGTGACTGTTATCCATGTAAAAAATATTTTATCACCAGAAAGAAACTGATAAAGGGGGGTTTTCTGTTCCTTTTTGTTCCCTATTTACAGTTATGAAAGAAAATGATTTATGATTACTATGATTATAGCTCTCCTTAGGAGAGCAGTACTAATTACATAATGTCTTAGCCATTTTTCACATTACCAGCTATTAGTTAATCTAAATTGAAATATATTTAGCAATTTCTACACAGCTGCTTTCCAGACCTCTGTGTGGGTCATGAATTGAATGGTTTAGGATCACTTAGCACATCTAATGTGTTCGAGATTTGGAGATAAAGCTTCCAGGGCCACATATCTACAGCTGAGCTACAAAGAGCTGCGCTGAATAGATAGTGTCATCCTAGATGGTTTAAGGGAGTCTGTAGGAAATGAATTTTGAGTGAAATGTTTTTAATATGTAGTTACACTATAACAGAAATGAACCCCAGGAGACAGATAGGAATGTATTCCCTGAGTATTACCTGCAATATACCCTTGCATTTTGTGGCTTTTTATCAGGCTTACAAGCATAGCTTTCTCTATAGTCCTTTTGTATAGTCATCTCCCACTAAGTTCTTCCTACTTTCATTTTGCTATAACCTACTCTACTGCAGAAACTGAAGGTGGCCATAGAAATAAAAGGCTGTTATTTCAAATCTAACATTTTCTTGAAGTGAAATCTCTGTTGTTTGCTCTAAGCATTATCTGTTTGAATGTTCTGATTTTCTAACTGTAGCTATGTTTAGACAGCATCATAGCAGTTACAACATGGAATTATTATGTTACTCAGTGAAATAGATAATTCTAAGTTAGGAAACATACCTCCAGCCTCCCTACTCCCATACCTCCAAGTGTAACTGATTTTTTTTTTATTGGAAGAATTGTTCATAGTTTGTAAATACTGTCTTTTTCCTGGTCTCTTAATAATTTAACACTTTGAAATAAGTACGCATTGTCTTTGCTTTCGCTTGTCATTTTCCAGCTGGGAAGTGAGGATTTTTATTTTTATTTTTATTTATTTATTTATTTATTTATTTTTGCATAAGAAGCAAATGGGGCAGTGATGCAACTTGGTTGATAGAATACTTAACTAGCATACCCAAAGACCCAGATAGGATCTCTAGCATCAGCTGAATGGGGGACAGAAAACTGAATCTCAGTGCTAAGAATGTGGAGGCAGAATGAGGGATGAACTTCTCTGTGCCAAGTTACTTCTAATTAAAAGAAACATTTCAGTTTACAACTTCTCACTTGTGAAATCTCTGAATGACTCCTTTTATTTTTCCTGAAATTCCCAAATATTTAGTTTCTATATGAACTTGCAGTTAGAAAACTAGATACAGAAATGTGAATTACAGGTAAATGAGACACAGTACATGTTGAGAACCTCCATTTCTTATAATTAATAGACCCTTTAGCTAAGCACAATTGGAGCGAGGTGTGTCCATATGAACTTCTAATTTTAAAAACATTGACCTAGACTTGACAGAGAACTGTCTTCTATTCACAGACTGAAGAATTATCATCTAAGTTGATGAATGGCTAAAAGGAATATGGTTGCAAGGGTCAGAATTTGTATTATCAGGAAACAATTGTTCAGCTTGCTCAAGAAGAATAAAAAGCAGAAGTGGTTAAGATCCACAGCTATGTGTGAACATTGTCAACTTAAAACATAACAGGTGAAAGAGAGTTGTGTCCTCATGGTGTAGAAGGTAAATTATCATGTCACCTTGACTGACATTTAAAAATAACAAAATTCCATGCTTATGAATATATTCATTCATATGAACTATATCTAGAAATTATTAATGCTTTCAGAGTGTATCACTTTAACAGTGACAGTATCAGCAGGTTTGTCTTTTCCTGGATTTCAGAGTGCCCCTCATTGGTGGAAGCCATGTACCTCAACAAATAAATAAATTGAAATGACATTATAATTTAGAGTGTGCAGGTGTGACTTGACAAAGTGGGAAATTTTAGGTAGATCTGATATCACAAAGCAAGAGTTCTATACAAAGTAGTAACTTCTTGTCTTTGTTTTATTAGAACTCAACAGAAAGCAATTTATTTAGGACTCATTTTCCTAATGCTGAAGTATGAAAATGAAGATATTTGATGTACCTAATCAGAATAAAGAAATAACCCGGGGTTATTTCCAAAACTTTAAGAAAAATATCCTACATACATACATACTCAGTTATTTTAAAAGAAAATGTTGGCAAAGTGAGGATGCAGTATAAATTCCTTTGAACTAAGTTTCCAAAGTTTTATTGCACATGTAAATAGATGGCTCCAGGAAAGGAATAAAAGTGTAAAGAAAGAAGTACAAGCATGGCAGAGGCTTGGTAGTTATTCTAATGTTGCTTTCAGAAGCCTGATATGACTGACTCCTGAGAGGCTCTTCCAGAGTGACAAATACAGAGGCAAATGCTCACAGCCAACTATTGGACTGAGCATGGAAGTCCACAGTAGAGGAGTTGGAAGAGGGACTGAAAGAGCTGAGGGGGTTTGCAGCCCCATGGAGAGAGCAACTATGTGAATACGCCAGACCCCTTGACCTCCAAGGAGATTGGGCCATCAACCAAACAATATACATGAAGGGACCCATGGTGCTGGCTGAATATGTGCCAAAAGATAGCTTTGTTGGACATCAGTGGGAGGAGAGGCCCTTGGGCCTGCCGGTGTTTGATGCCACAGTGAGGGAAATGCCAAGGCAGGAAGACAGGAATGGATGGGTGGGTTGGATAAGAGATGGGATAGGGGATTTCAGAAGGGGAAACCTAAACAGGAAACATTTGAAATGAAAATAAAGAAAATACCCAATAAAAAACAAAAATTTAAACACACACACACACACACACACACACACACAGCAGAATCAGCCTTACACTCCACACTACAGCATCTGAATAGAACCCAACCACTCCTTCTAGAATTTGGCAACAATCTCTAGCAGTTACATTCCAAAAGTAGCATATAAATGTTATATTAAAACAAAACCACAACAGTAACAGTACCATAATTCTAAAGGACAGATAGTAACCTGTATCCATAGCTAAATATAGTCTTCAAAATTATTTCCTTGACTCTCTTGATATATTGTCTCTCAACAACAAGAATGACTAATATCACAATATCTTTTCTGCATTTTACATTTAAGAAGGGAATATTGAGATATGGAGATCCAAATGAGTTGCATTGAATACTCGACAGAGCTACATATAGATAAATACTTCATATAAACTCTTCTTACTCTAAAGCATATAAAATGGTTGATAATAAGTTAACACCTAGAAACATTGGAAGTGAAATAGCAAAACAAAATGACTGCTACTGCTTATGTGTATACAATTGCAGTGATGGCTTAGCAACATTGGTACCACATTGGTACTGCAAGGATGCCATATAGGCAAGTGCTGTATAGACGATGTCTTCATGCAGCGGATATCCACAAAGACCCTTTTCTATTCTCCAGTCTTATTGCAAAAGGGTATGGGTCCTTGTTTGAAATTAAGAACTTTGCAGATGTAATTAGTTTACATGATGCCATACTGGGTTGGATGAACCTGTAATGAGTTCTACGTTGTCCTAGCATAAAGATAAGGTCTGAGGAGATGGATTATTTGATTTGAGGGATTATCTTGCAAAAAGGAGGATCTGAGTTTAATTCCAAGAATCCATGTTAACAATACTAGGCGTGTTGGTATGATCATCTAATCTCCTGCTGTGGAAGAGATAAGAAATCCCTTAGGATGACTGATCCCAAAGAAACTTGTTATGGGAAATATTAAAACAAATTCCAAGTTCCTGTGCTAGACCCAACTACTCTCAGTCCCGGCGGTCTCAACAGCCAGTTCTTAACTCATGGAAACTCTCTGACTCACTCAGAGCTCCATAATTTCTCCACCTAGCTAGGTTCACACTGGCCAGTTGCTAACCATGCCAGCCCCCTTCTTCAAAGCCCTCATGGCCCTTGTGGTACACATCAGGTGAGTCCACATGCTTTGCCATTGTACCTTTCTCTCTGAAACCCAGTCAATTCGCTGCAAGAAATAAAAACAGCACAAAAATTTAGCTCAGAAACAATGGTAACAATCTTTGAGCAAAAAAAAAAAAAATTATTTGGTAAGGCCTATTAAATCTGATTCCTCCAGTGGCAAATCCTGATGGATTTTCCATGATACTGGGAAACTCTAGCAGCTACATCTTGCCCTTATGCTATCCTCATTCCAAAAATTCCTAACTCTCTCCTGCTTCCTCTCTTCTTCTGTCCAACCTGGAAGTCCCACCTACTCACCCAGTGATTGGCTCCTTTATTTTACTTTAGGGAATGGTTCACAAATAGTCCCCCGAGAACATGACTCATTCCTGATTTGCAAACCCTCCCAGGAGAGTAGAATTGGCATCAAAATACAAGCAACCCCAGGGCTTTCCATAGCAGAACCTAGCCCACATGGTGAGTTCCAGGCCAGTGGAAGTTATAGCACATGAATAATTAATAAAGACTGGGGACAATTAGATAGGGAGATGGCCAAGTGGGTAAGAGTAAAAACTTGAGTTTGTTTCTTGGAAGGCATTAAAAATATCTCAGTGTGGCTATATGAGTGCATATACCTTCAGCCTTCTCGGGGATAGAAATAGGGATAACACTAAGGCTTGCTTGCCTCCAACCTAAAGATTCAGTGAAAGACTATGTCTCAAAGAGGAGCGACCTTCCTGGCCTCCATACCTGTTGCAAAAGGGTATAATCCACTGTACATGTACGTACAAAAATAACAGACACACATGGGTTATTTGGTAGACAGGAACTTACAAACATTCAGCCTATTCAGCTCTGGCTTCCACACTTCACACAGGTGTATATGCAAACACATGCATATGCATATCTATACGTGCGTACGCGCGTGCATGCGCGTGCACTCTCTCTCTCTCTCACACACACACACACACACGCACACACATACACGAAGACAGGATACACAGTGACACATGAAGAAGGGCATAGATCTCTGAGAGCAACAAAGTTTAGAAGGTGGCAAATGAGGATTCTCTCCTAGATCTATCAGAGGTGACACTTTGATGTTGGACTTCAAGTTTTGAGAGAATGGAAGTGTGCTGTTCTTATCTACTCTGTCTTTGTTCTCTTCTTTTTTTTTTTCCCCCTTTTCATTTCTGATTTTGTTAATTAGGATGCTGTCCCTGTATCCTCTAGTGAATCTGGCTAAGGGTTTATCTGTTGTTGATTTTCTCAAAGAACCAATTCCTGGTTTGATTGATTCTTTGAATAGTTCTTTTTGTTTCCACTTGGTTGATTTCACCCTGAGTTTCATTATTTCTTGCCCTCTACTCCACTTGGGTGAATTTGCTTCCTTTTCTTCTAGAGCTTTTAGGTGTGCTGTCAAGCTGCTAGTGTATGCTCTCTCTAGTTTCCTTTTGGAGGCACTCAGAGCTATGAGTTTTCCTCTCAGGAATGCTTTCATTGTGTCCCATAAGTTTGGGTATGTTGTGGCTTCATTTTCATTAAACTCTAAAAAGTCTTTAATTTCTTTATTTCTTCCTTGACCAANGTATCATTGAGGAGAGTGTTGCTCAGTTTCCAAGTGAATGTTGGCTTTGTATTATTTATGTTGTTATGGAAGATCAGCCTTAGTCCACGGTGGTCTGATAGGATGCATAGGACAATTTCAATATTTCTGTATCTGTTGAGGCCTGTTTTGTGACCAATTAAAAGGTCAGTTTTGGAAGAAAAGTGCATTGCCCTGCCACTGCAACACTCTAATCAAACTCTTTGGGAGAGGAGGGAGTGGCTGTGTAGAAGTGGGGAGAGGATCCTTGTTAGAGGGCTCTGTCGATGAGGGAACTCACATGTATCAGGAGACGCACTCCAGTGCTATAATCTCTGTGTGTGCTTACTCACATGTGTTTCCCTTCTTAATTCTCACCACAGTCTTTGTGATATGAAAACACTGATTTTAAATTGAAGCTCAGAAAGCACAGGTATCTGGCTCAGAATCACAAACAAACAAATGCTAAACCCAAGAGCCAAATCCATCCACACTTTCTGATGGCTGGTGGGTGTTCTTTTTCCTTAAGCCTGAAATTAAATCCTACTACTAATAAAATTCAGGAAATATTTTATCACTGGAGAGTTTAAAACTAACCAGGGTACAGGAAGAAAGACGTCTTAGGAGAAAGAGCCCCACTCTTGGTAGTGTTGAAATCGGGGATCATAATAGGTCCTTTCCAAGTATAATTATGCTCTCACTCCAATACGGCACTGGCTAAATGCAAGATCATTACCATTTTATTCTATGTTAACTGGAAAACAAGATTGATTGACATTTTGGAGGTATTATCCATTTACATGCAGGAACTTTAAAAGGCTTCAAACAGATTCAGAAAACTTTCTTAAGCTAGATTTTTGTAACATTTTGCACTGAAAGGCTTTATTGCAAACAGGTTCTTCCTAAAATCTGTAGTTCTGTGCCCCGTACACCTTCCAAAGTGGGTAACCTTGCCTTACTCAGAGCTGTGGGGAAGTGGTAAACGTCCCAAAGCTGAAAGAAGATTCACAGTGTGTTCTTAATTAACTTCCTGTGCGTTCACAATATCTCACACATTCTTTTTGTGTTTCTAATGATTGCAACCTCAGTTCACAATGAATAGAAGGGATACTACAAATTGTAATTTTAGCATACCTTCATGCACTTTGTGTCACCAGATGTGAGTAGTGCTTATATTTCAGTATAGGAAGCATTCAGTGACAGTACAAATCAAGAATAATTGTTTTTAGGAGTGATTTTACAGCTTTATAATGTTATTTCTGAAACCCACATAAATCTCTCCAATTTTAATCAGGACAAATTTTCTATTTACATTGTGCTTCTATTCAAAACAAAGCAAACAGAAATTTGGTAAAACTATTTTCCTGCTTTCATTCTGTTGCTGTAATAAAATATCCAGACAGAAAACAACTTGGAGGAGGAAGTGGTGACTTTAGCTTACAATTCCAGGTCATTGACTACTATTGTGTGAAAGTCACAGAAAAAAGAGTCTGGGACATCTGGTCGTATTCGCAGTTGAGGAGAGAGAGAGAGAGAGAGAGAGAGAAATCTTGACCCTCTTGCTAATAATCAGATTTATTTTTCCACTTATATAAAGTTCAAACCTACTGCCTAGGGAATGGAGTTGCCCACAGTGTATTGAATTTTCCCATATCAATTATCTTAAGACAATCTCCCATAGATATGTTGATAAATCAATCCAATATAAGTAATTCCTCACTTAAACTCTTTTTCCAGGTGATTCTAGACTATGTCAAATTGACAATTAAAGCTAATCCTCACATGTATGAAATCTGGAAATTGTGTATCTTCTTTACCATATTATTCCTTAGATACATTCTAAGTATGTTGAGTGCCAATGTGGGGGAAATTACTAATATCATTATTTCTTGAATAATACATGAACTGAGGTTTTCTTCTTTTGACTTTTAAAAGAAATTGGGTAGAGGGCAACCTGCAGAAGCGACACAGCTGCGGGGTCAGACTCCATATCTGGCTTCAGTCATCCAGCACCTTTCCCACCTGAAGAGGAGTATCCACGCGGGAGCTGTCTCAAGGCCTGAGCCAGTAGGAGAGCAATCTTTGCTCCAGTACACTGCCGGGGAGAGGGCGACCTGCAGAAGCAACACAGCTTCTGGGAAAGACCCATTTTCTGGCTCCAGTCACCTGGCACCTTTCCTGCCCGAGGAGAGGTGTCCTCCCAGGAGGAGTCTCAAGGCCTGAGCTGGCAGGAGAGCCGTATTTGCTCCAGTTCACCTAGGCTCCAGTCTGCACTGGTGAGAGTATGGACCCCAGAAGCTACACAGCTTTGGGAAAGACAGAAGTAACCTAACTTCTGGGACAGACCCTATTTCAGGCTCCAGAAATTTGGGCACCTTAAAGGTGGCGACCTATGAGGGCTCTGTCTGCCAGAGCAGGTGAGAGAGTCATATTGTGCCCAGGGTCCCTCAGTGGCTCCTCTGTGCATGGGAGTGAATAAACTGTAGAGGCAACACATCTGGGACAGTCCCTGTTTTGGGCCTACATCTTCAGCCAGGAGGCAGACCAGGCTTCTGTTCACCTTCCCTGCTAGAGGAGAGCTTCCCTGCAGAGAGTAATCTGACCTCTGAGAATCAGGAGAGAGATGGACTCCCAGGACTGCTGACAGAGGCTAACAGAATCACAGGAGTTACAAGCTCCAACCAGAGACAACTATAACAACTAACTCCAGAGATCACCAGATGATGAAAGGCAGAGCGAAGCAGAAGACAGTATGCTGGGAACTCAGGGGAGTGACCCTGAGGCTCCACAGAAGCAGCCCCCACAGAGGGAGTCCTACTCAACTACCATGTGACCCTCACTGGGACAGCCGGAGTCCTGAGGGCAGCAGTGTTACATGAGAAGAGCTGGAGCCATCCCTTGTCCTGTACATATGTCTGTTTACAGTCTTACCTGACTGTCTTTGCCAAATGCTCACTGAATTTCCATTACCACAGTAGACTGAAGTATGCTAATTGGTAAATGGGGTTCTAACAGTATTACTGTTTAGAAAATACTGCTATGTCTAAATGTGAGAACTGTTTAAAAATTGAGGACTTTGGGAAATTGGATTCTTTTTTAACAAAACTGCTCTTGTGCAATATTTTATGCTCCTTGAATGAACTGTACATTTGTGTTTATCAGTTTCCAAGTCAGCTGCCTGTAGACATCTGACCAAAACATAGATGTGAGTGAACCTGTGCTTGAGCTGTTTCTTCACTAAAATTCATTTCTGCTAGTGGCCATTGGAGACTGTCACACAAACACCGTTTCTTTGTATAATTTCTAAACACAAAGTAACTGTTTGTTCTGAAAGTTTTTTGTTTTAGTTTCTAAGTTTTATGTGTATTATATTTCTGTGTGTTAGTCATAATAGTAGCAGGTTAGCTACAGATATATTATTTGTACATATTTATAAATCTACCACCCAGCACCTCTTACATGAGTAGCAAACATTAACAAGGATTGCCTTCAGCATTCCAACAGAACTTCTGTAAATAACAGGTTAAAAGAAAACTAAATACAGATCAGACACTACTGGCTTAGCAGCTGTAGTAACTTCCTAGCAGATTCATAACTGATTGCTGTCCAAACACTACTGGTAAAGACCTTTACTTCATCTTTAACTTATATACTTTCCATGATTAAAGAGGTTATAGCAATGCTACTTCATGCTAATCTATTTAATATAATTTAGCACTAGAATAAAGTCCAAGATGCACACACACACACACACACACACAAAGAAACCTAGACCACTCACCATCATCAGAACCTAGCAACACACATCAGTCAGTACTGAATACCCCAACACACCGGAAAAGCAGGAACTGTATTTAAAAGCATACCTCATGATGCTGGGAGAGGACTTTAAGAAGGGTATTATTAGAGAAATGCAGGAGAGCGCTGCTAAAGAGGTACAAGTCCTTAAGGAAAAACAGGAGAATACTTCTAAAGAGGTAGAAGTCCTTAAAGAGAGAGAGGAAAACAGAAACAAGCAGGTGATGGAATTGAACAAAACCATCCAAGACCTAAAAAGGGAAAAGAAGCAATAAAGAAAACCCAAAATGTGACAGCTCTGGAGATAGAAACCCTAGGAAAGAAATCAGGAACCATAGATGAGAGCATCAGCAATAGAATACAGGACATAGAAGAGAGAATCTCAGTTGCAAAGATTCCATAGAGAACATGGGCACAACAATCAAAGAAAATGCAAAATGCAAAAAGATCCTAATTCAAAACATCCAGGGAATCCAGGGCACAATGAGAAGACCAAACCTTCAGATAATAGGAGTAGATGAGAATGAAGATTTTCAACTTAAAGGGCCAGCAAATATCTTCAACAAAATTATAGAAGAAAACTTCCTGAACCTAAAGAAAGAGATTCCCATGAACATAAAAGAAGCCTACAGAACTCCAAATAGACTGGACCAGAAAAGAAATTCCTTGCGACACATAATATTCAAAACAACAAATGCACTACATAAAGATAGAATATTAAAAGCAGCAAGGGAAAAGGGCCACGTAACATATAAAGGCAAGTCTATTAGTATCACACCAGACTTCTCACCAGAGACTATGAAAGCCAGAAGATCCTGTACAGATGTGATACAGACCCTAAGAGAACACAAATGCCAGCCCAGGCTACTATACCCAGCAAAACTCTCAATTAC
>NC_034590.1:65915368-65920003 GCF_900095145.1 Mus pahari
TGCACTCACTGATAAGCAGATATTAGCCCAGAAACTTAGAATACCCAAGATACATTTTGCAAAACACAAGAAAACCAAGAAGGAAGACCATCGTGTAGATACTTCATTCCTCCTTAGAATAAGGAACAAAAGACCCATGAAAGGATATAAGTACAGAGGCAAAATTTAGAGCTAAGATGAAAGAATGGACTATCCAGAGGCTACCCCATCCAAGGATCCATCCCATCATCAGCCACCAAACCCAGATACTAATGCACATGCCAGCAAGATTCTGCTGAAGGTACACTGATATAGATGTCTCTTGTGAGGCTATGCCAGTGCCTCGCAAGCACAGAAGTGGATGCTCACACGCAGCTATTGGATGCAGCACAGGTCCCCCAATGGAGGATCTAGAGAAAGTACCCACGTAGCTGAAGAGAGATGCAACCCTGTTGGTGGAACAACAATATGAACTAACCAGTACCCCTTGAGCTCATGTCTCTAGCTGCATATGTAGCAGAAGATGGCCTAATTGGCCATCATTGGGAAGAGAGGCTCCTTTGTCTTGCAAACTTTTTATGACCCAGCACAGGGGAATGCCAGGGCCAAGAAGTGGGAGTTGATGGGTAGGGGAGCAGGGGCGGGGCGGGGGAGGGTATTGGGAACTTTTGGGATAGCATTTGAAATGTAAATAAAGAAAATAGCAAATAAAAAAAAAGAAATTGGGCATTTAATGAACCTTAGTTAATTCATCAATTTTAGCATTTATAAGCAATTACAAAGTTGGATATTAAGACCTAGAAACATGTGCTTAATGTTTAAAATATTACCTAATATAGGAACATTGTATAATCGAACCATCTGCTAAGACATTGTTCAATGATCTACATACTCCTCTTCAATTCTCCCACAGATAGAAACAAACAAATCGTAGCCAGAACTATTTTAGAACAGATATTGCTATACACTTAGTACTCATTTCTCCATTTTGACAATCATTTTATCACTAAAATATCATTGAGAAAGTCAATGTACTTGATACCATGTCTGAATGTTTGGCATGACGAAACTGTTTCCATATCACTGAGGCTGTCCAATATTACTTAGAACAATACATCCTTAGGGTTCTAGAAATAGATTTGCCCTGCTTTACTTGAAGAGTTTTAAATTCATAACACCTTATGTGTAGCTCATGCCTATTAGTTTGGATCATTTGATCTCCCACAAAGATCTTCTCAGGAATCTCAGGGGACTATTAAGTTCTGAAAGAAAAATGGAGTCTATAACTTAAACACTTGCTTCCATAATCTTTTCAGACCAATGAGGAAAATACTGCACAAACAAGCAAACAAATGTATCTCTGACTTAATGAGACTGAAATTTTACAAAAATTTGCATCATTTCTTTAATTTATTAAAGGAATAGGAGATAGTGGCCCTTGCCTTGGGTCAGGACAAGATAAGTCCTCAAGGGATAGATAAGTTTGTGTTAAACACATACCTTATTACAGTTACTGGGTTTACTTTATTCATTTAATTGATAAGTATTTCCTCAGTGAATGGAAGAAACTGGGTTCTAAGTTTAGATAATATTGTGCACTCAAGGGATGTTTGTGCTCTCAATAGTAAAATAGCAATATTTCAAAGATATTATAAATGATATTACAAAGATATGTGTACTGAGAATTGATAAAATCTAGGGCATATATTCCTGATCTCCATCCCGCTAAGACAGTAACACCTGATGACCTACCTTTTTAGCAATTCACACTAAGTTTGTATCACTATAGAAAGCAGAGTGAAATATAAAAAGGTACAAACCTAGAACAACTATTAAAAGTACTGATATACTGCCATCTCTAGTTCCCTAAACATCGACTTAACATCTGAGAACAATATGGCTAGAGAACATTACAACATCTTTATAATTGGGGCCACGGGAGTTAAAGCTGCCTAGGGAGAGTTACTGAGAGCAAGGCAGGACCTCTGTCTTATAGAAATAGGTTATGAACACAACATAGATGATACCCAAATGTGACTGAATATCAATATCCTCATGGAGATATTGAAGAAAAAAAAGTAAGTGCAAACTGTACTACAAAAATGGTGGCTCTTTATTTGTGCTGTGAGCACAAATTCAGATCTGAATAAGTAAGCCCACTGTAACCCATGCTTGGCATTATCCTCTGAAGTGCTTAACACCAAACTGCATTATTATATTAATGAACTACAAAATCTGGATCCAAACCATGTCACTAGAGAAATCTTTTATCACAGAGCTGCTGCAGGATTCAACTTGCTCATTTTTAAGTTATCCAGTGATTTTAAACATATTACTTTATCTCTTTAGAATTCTGGAATTCTCAACTATGGCTTTTCCTTTCTAGACAAAACCCACTTTGCTTTGGTGAGACATTCCAGACTTGTTGAGGCAGCATTTGTTACATTTATCTCTATATTTCCACAAAACTCTACGCTTCTGTATAGTTTATAAATTAGTATCTGGAATGGACTAGTAGATTCAACAGAGGCTTTACTCAAAGACCTGCTGATCAGTGCAAACATCACCAGAATAATTTCCATATTGTTTACATAATAAATGCTCTAGTTATTTTCATGCAATGTAGATACGTCAGAAAGAAAGACATTTGATGAGGCAGAGTATGAGGTGGGTATTCTGAAATACACACCATTATAAACCTGTATAGATAATCTTCTTTCATGCACTAGCCATGACCAATGTAAAGTCTAATCTTCATTTACAAATGTGGACTCAAGGAAGTTCACAACTGAATGATAATTTTAACTCTGTGTACAAGATATGTAGAATTGTGGCTGATAGCTTACAAACTGGACATCTTGTCTCCAAACTCCCTTTATATAAATATTTACCATATAGCATAAGCACTTGCTGTCAGTAGGCCTTATATAATTGCATTTTGAAACCAAATTGACACAGATAGAAATGCACCCACTTTTAATGACAACTCTTAAATGGTCCCATTAAGAAAGAAATTGAATCAATTAAATAAAATACTTCATATTTGACTCAGTAATAACTGAAAAATACAGTTACATGAATTCTCAAATATCAATTAGTGTGTATCAAAGAAAGGTTTCCCAATCTCAAATGCATTGTGAAGTAAAATGAAAGCTTGAATTTGTTCCAAAGAAACAAAATTAGTCAAAGTTACTCTTTTAATAGAAGTGTGAATGAAGGGTTTTATTCTATCCATGCCATTGTCCGCTGAAAAGCAGTAAGTGGGCACAAAAACTTGATGTGGTCAGGTCATAGATCCTGTGAGCATAAGCTACTATTATGTTGCATACTAATAGTTTTAGAATGAATGGTATGAAACAGTACTGAGCCTACACACTAGTGGAATAATAGGATATAAAATTAAAATTGATGTAGGTAATAAATCAAATGTTACTAAAGTAAAAATGCCACCAATAACTGTGCATTGGTCAGATTATTTAAAGCACTCTAAAAGTACTCATGAGTATGTTTACTATTTTGTTCTTTTCACAATATGCACAGACATGCTCAATTCCAACAGTTTGATAAATATATTTGTGAGTTATTTCTGTTTGTCTTAGTGGTGCTTATGCAAGTCAATACTAAATCTTTACCTCATTGTAAGCTTTATTGAAATAGGAAAGAGATTCTGAGATGTTATATGTTTGCTATTGCTATTGTGGGGTGAATCTCTATTGAGATCCTGTGAAGTGAGTCTGAAGACCAGCTTATGCCTTCACATTTATTTTTTTTTTTTAACTTAACATGCATCCGAAATTCTTTGGCAGATTTCCTTGGCATAAACCCCTCAAACTGCCATGATAACTTATAATTAAATTTTGCTCTTTTACCCAATAATTTGGAGAGTTAAATAAAGGGTATTATAGATATTACTAAATATTTCTGGTTTATGTTCAATAATTTGAATCAGTTAGAAATAAAGGGTTTGGTTCAAACACCATTTTCCTGTAATAGTACCTGTGTGCAGTGAATTTCCTCTAAAATAGTTCTCAATGCCCAGTTCTCCGCATTTTCTCCTCCAGGCACAGGGCCAATTCAAGTAATCTTTGTTTAACATCATACCTGTATCTATAAGTATAAAAGTCCTTAGATTGAAAATAAAATAGCTTGGATTAACTAATCCTGGTAGTGGAGTACCAGGTCATCATTTTATAAGGACAATGACCTCTATAAGACCCAAGCTAATTTTGCTTTAAATATCAATGTGCCAATTAAAACTGTGTATACTCTGTTAAGATTATCATAGTTCATCAGTACTTTCTTCAATGAAACTCTATTGGGAAGTTAAAAAGGTATTACACATTCAGTGTTGACTGCCTGCTTTCCTAGTTGCTTCAAAATGATTATCCAAACAAAATTACATACTGTGAAACTATTGTCCTGAATAAACTTCTTAGAACTTCTCAATGACCCCAGATTTTGAATATACAGATAACTGAGGAGAACTGAAAGCAGAGTACAGAGTAGCTAAACAGAATGCTCTTATGAGGCAAGAAGATCTCTGTAAGTTCAAGGTTGGCCTGGTCTGCATAGTGAGTTCTGGGACATCTCATGTTACACAAAAATCTTGTTTCAAAAAAGAAAAAAGGAAGGAAGGTATGGAGGGAGGGAGGGAGG
>NC_034590.1:65920029-65928207 GCF_900095145.1 Mus pahari
AGAGAGAGAGAGAGAGAGAAAGAGAAAGTCTGAAGGGAGTTCATCTCCTGAAAGGATGATAATCAAGCAATGAGTTGCCTGAACTGAGGCCAGACAGGAGAGCAGAAAAAATACTGATGGAAAGGAAGACAGATTTCATTTTCACAACAACAGCAAGCTGTTGTATAAAACAATACATTTCTTTCTTTACCCCTTTTGATTATTGATTTAGGTTCATCTGTGCAAATGGCTCCATACTCCTTTTCATCATCAAAAAAGAGATGCTAAGAATGTAACAACTTAGCCAGCTAGAAGGTAGTGAGAATCTCAGATTACACATATACAGAAGACTCCTCATCATGTGTATAGTCACACAAAACTCACAAAAGTACAAGGGGTTCCCTTGTGCAGGATGCTGTAAGCTGGAGTAGAAAATGGACTCTGTTTACTTTCTATTTTATTCATCTGACATTTTCTTTATAGTTTATAGTTTGTATGAACTTGAAACAAGTTCCTGGCACAACCCTTGTTACTCATAGTCGTAGGCAAAACAGACTATTTCTGCCTAAACCCTAGAAATAACCAGTGCAGGCACTGGATACGGTCAAATGGAAAGCTTGGCAGCATTGCAAATCCTCTGAAATTGACCAAAAAACAAACAAAACAAAACAACTACTACAACAACAACAAAACAAAACAAAACAGATGCTCCATTCGCTGCTACCACTTGGAAATAAGACAAAGGAGAGATGCTTCACTCCTTCTTCAATTTCTGTGGCAACTTTTATCCATTAGTTCTTGATTTGTTTACATGGTCCTTTGTTCAGTGTACAAACGTTATTGAATATATATACTTGATACCTCGGCCATTATGCTTTCTTTCTGTAATAAAGTAACTAATAATATCTGGTGCCATTTACAGGTTTGTTTAAGTATATTCCAAGTATTGTACTTAAAGTCATATTATTATCATCTTATTTAATCTTTGCAGTGTCTTTTCATGTCAGTTGGTGAGTATTTTTGCTGGTGGTGCTGGTTTTGTTGTTGCTTGTTTTTATTTACTTATTTATTTTGTTTGTTTGTTTGTTTGTTTTATATGAAGGACTAAAATCTGGTACCCGCCCTGCTCACTTGGCTAGGAAAGGTCAGTGTGTGCTTGAATGGGATTCCATTAAATGTGAAAGCCAGAACGCTGACCCACTACAGGGAACTGGTTTCTCATGAGAAATGATGGCACATGTCTAATCTCCTAATTGTGTAATAGCCAGACCCTAAAACTTCTTGGAATGTCCCATTTTCACTCTAACTTTCCTTGTTTCTCACTTCAAGGCCAAACCACCTTATCTTACCAGTTATTTCCCCCTTGGCATAAGACCATTCAATAGGACACTACTGATGGACACATAAGAAAAATCCCACAATGTTCCATTAGCTTACTCTAAACTCACAAGGGGAATGCAGTCTTGTGGAGTCTAATAGACTTTACCAGTGTCTTCTTTATTACCTTTCTTACATTATCTATGCCCAGGAATACTAAAAATAAGAATTATGAAAGTTAGCTGTGTTTAAAACTAATTCAGTGTACCTAGAAGAGTGACTGATATACAGAGAGCACTTGGTTGATGTCAATAAAAACAGTGTTTACATGCTACCATCTCTCTTTCAACAAGAACCAGGCTTAAATTTAATCTTGAAAGCAATGTATAACTTATTTAAAATTTATCTTTTCCTTAATTTAAATAATGAAAATTTAAATAAACTAGGAACTGCCTGTGTTTGTGTTTATTGTCCTGTGTTCTGGTGAGTGTGTGACAGGTGCTAAGAATATAGAAGAAGATGGACAGGTGCCTTTTAGAGGTGTGGAGCTTAGTGAATGACCGGTGAGTTCTTTCTCAAGCATGCATTATAAGAGGTGGATACTAACACTGAATGAATGACAGTTAAAATAGTTGACCTTCAGACTCCAGAAGGCAAAGTCCCCTGATTTATTCTCCATCTCAAGCTGACACAGTGTGTCAAGGCTATAATAAAATAAAGATATTCTTAGTGCCCTCAAAAGGCAGCTTGGGAAGAGATGGGCTTTGATTGAGAAATTTTATTCTGGTTTTGCCATTTAGATGTTATGACTGTGGACCAGCTGCTTAACTTCTGAGCCTTTATCTTGACAAAGGACAGACTTTGTAAAATGGACAGACTAATGTGAATTGTGTGAGGATAAGTCACAATCTATGCAAAGAATCTAGCAAGGCCCCTGGCTCAGGGCAGGAGCTCAGGCACAGCCAGCTGAAGGAGAGTGGCGGTGATGTCACAAGGAGAAAGGGTCCATGGTTGCAGCAGATGTGGCAGAGACTTCCTCTTTGTTTGTTCAGATGCTCTCTTTATAATGGTAATGGAGTATTCTAAATTCAAAGTCCATTCTACAGATAAAGAGAAATGATAGTGGGTTTTCCCATAATTAAGTCATTTTTTTTAACATTTTAGTCAGATTATAAATAGAATATAGGATGCCTTCTGTGGTGAATAACACGTCTTCCTAGTTTTCTAGATTTATGAATTCAGTCCATATGAAATTAATTGTTGTAGCTGTATTACATGGATGTGAGACATCTGGAATAATAGGATTTTATTGTTAATAGACCTCTCAGGATCTCATGACAAACATTCTTATAATAGCAACATATGCTGCTAGTTTAATGAAAACCATCATTGACAATTAATGGTTCTATGCTTTCAGTAAATTACACATTTTTGAATTTTTTTATATCCTTCATATTCATTCTCATTAATTTAGATTGTGACTTGCTTAAAATTTTAACTAGAGCTTGCTACACAAGGAGAAAATCTCTGTGCAGTATGTATTCTGAGTCATGTCTGTGCCATTTACTTAGTTGATATAAATGACTACAGATGAGCACCATTACTTTGACGCACCAAAAGCAAGTCCCCAAGCATCTCTTTATTTACAAAATATAATACTGGGTTATAGAGAAAAGAACAACTTACCCATGTCTCAAGTACCTATGCTATTCTGAAAGAGTATCTTCATCTATTATTTCATTCATCAGATGAAAGAACTATAGAATACTAGAAAGAAATTTTCTACAAGAAGAAAGGTTTTCTGCTTTCTTATTTCAATGGGCTCTTCAACAGTATACCTATGATCCTTCCAACAGAGCTTAGAGTGGCATGAGCAAGGAATAGATGCAGAAGCCTGAGAATAAAAATTTTGGCATTTTATAACATGACTTACGATGCAAGGTCATGAATCCTGCAACTATGTGAGAAAACAATACTCTGTGTTTTATTTAGGCTCACTGCTAAGAAACTGAACTTTCTTGAACACTAAGCATGCCCAGTTCTTAAGGAAGAAAAACTAAACTAGAACACAAATCCTTCCTGTTAATATTTAAATGTGTTTCTCATGTCTAGTCTTAAATATATCATTCATAAAAATTAAATGTCTTGTCATATTTTTGGTAAATTCTATGGAATTTTCTAAGTGGGTAGAGCAGAAAATGTGATTTGAGAAAGAAGTCATAAGGCAGAAGATGTAAAAGGCAGAATTGGTTGTCTTCATATTTCCTCAATATTTTGTCATGTTTCCCTTCTACATGAGTAAGGGTAGGATTATTACAAAGATAACCTCTTCTGTTGCCACCACAACCCTCCAGTTATTTGATACTTCTCTGTTTAACTTCTTAAATGGAGGTTAATACTTTCCCCTCTCACAAACATGAGTGTTGCCAGAGAGGAGGTTCTGGTTCCTGACATGACTTCTGTTCCAATAGCAATGGAGGTGTGTGATCTGCATTCAAGAAATAGTTACTGAGTAAATGACTAAGTGAGTATTTCCCTTTATTTCAATACTGGATAAATTTTAGTTTATATCGTGTATACATTCATTACAATCCTGCAACAGAAACATGATATGTTCTAGGATAGGCATATTTACAGTATAAAGCCATATTCATTTACAAATAAGAAGGCAAAAAGACTAATAGAGTAGAAAGTTCAAAATAATGACACAACTTCTCTCTATTCTCAGGAAGTTCCCTAACCTTTCTTTTAACACAACTTTGACACATGGACAAATGACAGCTCCAGCATTCCCCAGTAGACATGTACAGCACTGCTTCTACCCTTATACCTTAATTTTGAGTCCCTGAATATCAGGTATTACAAAAAGTAAGTGACTTTCCTTAAAGTATCACATGGAGATATGATATTCAGAGTTCATTCCCTGGGCAGTTTTATCCATAAAGTGGGATAATTCTAGGAATATACAGGGAAGTTCTTTATCCACTATGAGATGCTACCAACACACATAAATATTTACTAATTCTTTCAGAAACCTGTTTGTTGTAAGGGTCTGGTTCTCCCTGTAATTCAAACTGAATGGGGACAATGATCTATTAACAAATCTGTCATGGTATCAGGTCTTCAAAAATTCCTTGCTTGGGCCTTGCACTTGACTTTCCAGGTGTTGTGTCCTCAGGTCCTACAGGTTGTCACAAGTCCAGATGTTATCAGTAGTTTTCATGTGATACCTTTTATATGATGCTGAAAGATTATTTTCTGAAATAAAATATATTGTTACAATTCTAGAGATATTTCAGATAAGCTCAGAGATATCACAATAATCTCAATGGATGCTCAACAAACAGGAAAGGAAATAAAAGCTCAAACTTTTGTTAGAGTTTGAATGCACTCTAAGAAGATGGAATGTATGTCATTGAACAGTCATAAATAATTAACTTTTCTTGAAATATGAGGACTTAAAGTTGATAGGAGTCTCCACTAATCATAAAATATAACATATGCTCTTATCTCAACAAAGACCAAGAACAAATAAGTTATAAACAATTACTTTCTCTGGCAATATAGATTTCTACATTTAAACTTTAGCTTCAAATATTCTTATGATCAGATGAGATCCGTATTAAAGTTTGTGCAGGTTCTACATTAACAAACTCATTGGCTACTAATACATAACCAGGTGATGAAGACATGTCATAGAATATAAAATATGTTAAATGTATTATCACCACACTGGCTGCTCTCTCAAAAGAATGAAATAATGCTACTAGAATGGGAACAAAACTAAGAATATTCATCTTGAGAGACTAACTCTTTGATGTGGCTGTGTAGCTAGCCCTACATCCTAGCTGACACAGGTTAAATGCTCAGTGGATGTTGGCTCAATGAAATAATGTCATCCACTGACCTTTTTCTCATGAGTCACAGGAACAAAGAACAACCAAGGTCAGATTTAATAAGACTTCACAAGCTCATGGCCACAAGTGAATTGTTTTAGGAATGAGTTATTTGAATCCCAGTGGGGAAAGTTCCTCTTCAATGTCAGAGATCCCTGTTTTTACTTAATGAATAGATATAATGGCTTACCTTGATGATAAGGAGCATTCTGGGATAAAAATGGAAAGTGTGGTTTGGGTTAAGTGCTGTCCGAAGGCAGTGCTTATCATAGTTTGAATAACAGAGTCTATCCTTAGAGTCTTCAGAGGCTCTGGAAGACACCAAGGACATTAAAGATATGGTTTTGCTGTTCTGTTCCACACCTATAATTCTGTCATTGAGAAGAGGAAGAAGTTTCATTAAAATGTTACACACTGTATTTGTAGATATCCTTGACTTGTGTTTCTTTTCTTTAATAGCAAAACAAATTATAGAAAGTTTCTGGGATGCCTTTTTATCCTCATAAAAATATTTGCACATTTTGAAATGTTATGCAAATCTTACTTGTCTCCCTTTGGGAATACATGATGCACAATAGTTTTCTTTTTCTGAATAAAGGAAGAAGAGAAAAGTCAGTCCACATTGCAGACTAAGGAGACTCTTCCTTTTCCACTTTCCCCTGGTCCTTTTAATATGTAAGGCATGCTGGGTAAATGTCATAAATCATACCATGTGCATGACATCGACCTTCCACTTTAAGGAAAGTAAAAGGAGGCGGTAGCTTTTATCTATCTAGTGTTTTTTCCAACATCCTGATGAATATTTGATAGTGCTATCTTATTTAATAGCCATATCTCTATGAAGCAGGTACCATGTTGCTGTTTGAAAGATAACTGCATTGAGAGTTGGCAAGAGGGGTCAGCGAGTGAAGACTTTTATCAACAAACATGAATATCTAAATTCATTCCTGGAGCCTACATGACGAGAGGAAAGAACAGACTTCTGAAAGTTGTCCTAAGACCTTCACACAACACTTTAATATCCCTGGCCCCTACCATAATACATAAAGAGTATAAACAAGACTAAATTTTAAAAATATGGTTTTGAAATTAAAGAAGTTGAAAGTCTTGACATTTGTTTGCATATGCCATAGCTCTTATCAGAAGCACCCTGTGCCTCCTAACACATCCCTTAAACTCCACTTAATCGACAGTTAACTCTTTCTTCTTCTGTTCTATCCCTGTTTGTTGTCCATTACTATGATGTTATCTCTGAACATATTTTATTTCCCTGTTAAAAGAATATATGTAACTAGATACTCAAGGTTTTGGTTTTCCCTCTCTTTATTCTTTGTGACAACCTCAGAGAGATGTTTAGTTTTTAAAGTAAATGCTACCCTAGGGAAAGAAGCCAGAATTTAAACTTAACATCTTTTGGATACTGAAAGTTCACGCGTTTTTCATTATACTAAAATGCCAAAACTTGAACACAGACAGAAAGATTAACACAATTATATTATTAAATAATGCACTTAAGTAATACAATTATCCTCAATTTACATACCTAATACAAATATGCCAGAGTTAACGAACAAATAGGAAGTGTAGAGGAAAAGCTAATGTAAAAATGCATAGCTGTGGAAGAGTGGAAAATTTATATAATAATTAGAGAGAATTCCTAAGATTCATCATTTTTAAATGTCATTGTTGTACAAATTCTTTCCACAAGACCTGTGGGAGATATAAAGTTAGAACAATAGAAATCCATTGCTCAGAAGTTTTTGAAAAACACTGTGTGAAGAAATGTGTATGGGCCATGATGGATTTTTCTGATGTTTTATCTCCTGAGATGGTTCTTCTTTTTGTCTCAACTTTGTGCATTTAATACCCCTGTCAATCATCATGGCATCTGGATCTTATGCTAGAGAGTCTGATGCCTAAAATGCATGAAGAATAGTCAGCACTCCTCTGACGTTTATATATGGAGATAGATATTAGTTACTGACTAGTGATTTAATGCCTCTTCTTTTGGGAAAATTTTTAGTTTTTTTTTATAATTATATACAATGTATTTTGATTATATCCACTAAGTTCAGTTTGTGCTGCCCCTCCCTTCTTTCATGTGTGGCTTTCACTGCAATATGACCAACTTATCCAAGTCTACATATATAAAGAGAACTGATTCTCCATCTCCCACCCAATCTCAATTGCCAATAGGTTTTGGCTCAGTTTAGACTTCATGTCAACCTCCGTTTTCCATGTTTACTTAGACACAACAAATATATAGATCTCAGGAAAAACAACTGAATGCACCATGGCACCTGCACATCTCTTCACACAATATTTCCTAAATCAATTTAGCAATGGACTCATATGGTTTTCCCGTTCCACCTCCCACAGGGCCTATTTGGAAGAATTTTTCCACCAATGGTGTTGAAAGTTAATGAATCATAGTAATAATTTCTGATATATAATATAAATATTCTGGTCTGCCTAAGCTACACATTTTTACATTAGCATTATCTCTGTATTGCATATCTGTTTCTTAATGCTGCTGTATTTATATTAGGTATGTAAATTAAATATAATTGATTTACTTAAATGCATTATTTAATAATATAATTGTATTACTCCTTCCTGTCCTCAAGTTTTGGTCTAACATTAGCTTGCTTGTAGGTAAAGCTGCCCTGCTGTTTGGCAAAACCGATTTCTTATATTCACCTAAGACTTCCGACTCTTGCAGTCTTTCCACCAACTCTTTCACATGATTCTTAAACCATGGTAGGATAATGTGTGATATAGACATCCCGTTTAAGACTGAGGGTTCTGTAGTCTCTTATTCTCTTCACCTTGGCCAATCCTAGGTCTCGGTATTAGTTGTCATCTATTGCAAGCACAAGAGGAAGTTTCTCTGATAAGGACCAGTGTACCGGCTAGTTTTGTGTCAACTTGACACAGCTGGAGTTATCACAGAGAAAGGAGCTTTAGTTGAGGAAATGCCTACATG
>NC_034590.1:65929807-65939559 GCF_900095145.1 Mus pahari
TGGAACTCACTTTGTAGATCAGGCTGGCCTCGAACTCAGAAATCTGCCTGCCTCTGCCTCCCAAGTGCTGGGATTAAAGGCGTGCGCCACCACTGCCCGGCTTAATATTTATTTTTATTGCATGTGTTTAGGTTCTTTGCCTGCATGCATGTATGTGAGCACATTAATACATTCTCTAAAAAGTTGGAAGAGGACATCAAATCTTATTAAAATGGTTATAGATGGTTCTTAGTGTCTAAGTGTGGCTGGGAACAGAACCCAGTTACATAGTTACAGCTACAAGTGCTCTTCACCACCAAGCTTTGCGGAGGTTAATTTAACTCTCTAGCATGTGGTAAGAATTTGTTATTAGAAGGATAAAATTTCAAGTGACATATTTCAGCTTGTACAACTAAAATTTTGCTCCTGGCCTCTGTGTGCTAGTACTTGATACTGCTAAATATCTCTGATGCAAAAAAATGATATTCCATTACAAAGAATTAAAGAGTCATGTGAGTCTAAATGTTAGGGGGTAGATGTGGATCAACAGGGATGCCAAATTAATCTGCTAATTAGCACACACAACAGGTTGAGTCCAATGAAAGCACATGGATGGGAGAGGAATGACTCTCTGGCTCCCAATATTAAGAAGCTGTTAAAACAAAAGTTACCTTGGATTTGAGATGGAGCCAGGGAAAGGCAAATAGAAAGATAGATAGATAGATAGATAGATAGATAGATAGATAGATAGATAGATAGATAGATGAATGATAGATAATAGAGACAGAGAGACACAGAAAGAAAAAGAGATTTGTGAAGGTTCGATATGTGGATAAACATGAAATGAGAATGATGACATTTGAGATAGGGCATATCTAAGATATATGTCAATAACATGCAACATATATTTCAGTAATTAATTATTTTTTAAAATAAACACATTAAAGTATATCAAGTGTTCTAGGTATAACAGAGACCTATCTAGGCATTAAAAATAAAAAATAAATAAGGCACAGTTCTCAAATTCACAATCTTTTATGATGTTCTCAAAGGGTTTTCTGATGAACTGTATATAAGAAAGGGATTAAATCAGACAATATATTTAAGGAAAGATAAAATTAAGCATGATTAACAACCCTCTTCCTAAAGGACACCACACACAATGAAATGCATATGTGTACCTGTGAATCCATATGTAAATATATGTATATTTGTGTGTGTAATATATATGTGTGTGTGTGTGTGTGTGTGTTTGTTTGTTTTATACACACACACACACACATATAAAACAACCCCAAAGCTATACTGATGACACAATATTTTTCAGGAATATCTTCAGAGACAATATTCAGTCAAACATAATGTGGAAAACATGATTATTAATTCAGTTCTCCAGCATGCCATCTAGTGACAAACATAAGCTTCCCTTATAGGTAGGGACTTTCCTAAGAGCAAGGTAGCTGTGTCTGGAGTATTCATTACTTGGAACTTGTAGAATTTTGTTTTAAATTTGTTTTAATAATCAAGGAATTTAAGTAAGATTTAAGATCACCTTATGAGGTGTGTTTGGTACAATATAACATTTATTGGAGTATACTTGTTGAGAATAACTGAGATATGTTGAACAGTGCCAAAAGAGATAAATACAAGAGGAAAACATGCAAGCCATCACTCTAAAAAGTATATATCGAATAAAAATGAGTTATATATTTAGCAAAAACTACTTAGAACAAAGTATAATGAGATATGTCCATGAAAATGCAATAAGAAAGATAAATTACACTTAATGTCCTCTTAAAATTAATAATGATTGAATAAGAATTTATGTTCAATATTAAGATATATTGTATGTTAATTAGTTCTGAAAATGACATAAAACATTACTGGGAAATCATAATGAAAAAAAAAAAAAAAAAAAAAAAACAAGCAGCAGTCCAAAGATCTGAAATGGTACATCCAATGTAGTGCTTGAATTTCAGTGTACCTCCCACGGCCCTTACACATGCAGGTACTCACAGAATAACTCAGTTGTCTATGCTTTCTGTAAACATAGATTAATAAATATAAAAATGCATATGTATATATGTATGTATGTATGTATATAACATAGGCATATTACTGCTATTGCTCATATCTAAGCCAATGTCCAGATTAATAACAAATTTCAGCATTATGCATTTAAAATTTGTTTTTGAAAATATCAGTGCTAGTGTTTATAATTTTCTAATAATTATTCATTAATATTAGATGGTCAATATTTTTTTTACTACTGCAGCATGGCTGAAGTCATGACTGTAATGGCTCTAATTCATTATTAAAGGTACTAAGAGGTAACTAAGCTCTTTGTATCTGAGCTATCATATTCTAAGAGAATGAAAACTAGTTCCTGTCCTCCTGGAGATTATAATCTAAACTGCTAAAAAAGATATTAGTTTAACATATATGCAAACATGACTATATAAATCGATATTATACTAGATTATAGTAGTAATTTAGTATTTTTTTCATTTGTTTCAACTCTACCTGTGAAGAAAGCCAAGTATTAATTAATTATAATAATGATGGTGATGATATTAAGTTTAGAAAAAAAAGCCAAGAAGTATTCCAGTTTTCAATAAACAAATCTGGCAAAGGTATAGTCTTTGCTTCTATCACTTTCTAATCTATCACAGAATCAAAAATCCAAAGAAAGAGAGAACAAAAATAGTATTCCAGAAATAGCTTTACAAAGTCTGCAGTATCAGGCTGGCATGTAGGGTGTACATACCTACAGAGGGTTTGAGATTTATGAAACCTAAATTCTGAAGCTGTATTATGTCAACATTTATGACCAAGCAGTTTCATATATATATATATAAAGTCTTGTGTTGATAAAACACTTTCCAAGGGGAATTTGTAGTCAACACCCACCTTTTTTTCCTACATTCTCCCAAGGACAAACAAACCCACTGTTGATGTGGCCAGAGTTCACACTGAGGGAATGAATGAGTTTCCTGGGCTTCTTCACAAAGCATAACTAAAGGGATGTGGTCCCCCTTCTTCCCAACAGAACTCACCTGGAAAGCCTTTCTACAATAGGCATGGGGGCTTCTCTGTAGTGCAAGAAACTCTAATCTTCATTCATTTATGTATACTCTAGCTCCTTTCCAAGGCCATGTGCAATTAAGGCAGAGTTTCATGTAACAGGAAGAAGAGTGCCTATATATTTAAATGATGGCCTTGACCCAACCCCTCCACACACACACACACACACACACACACACACACACACACGCACACACACACCTCCATGAGGTGGATGGTGTAAAGACAACAAGTCCAGCTGGAATGATCCTTTTGCAAGAGGGCATGGCTAAATAAATGACTCAAAGTGGCAGTTCCTTGTCTCAGAGGACAGTTACCCACAACTTGGATATCCTACAGTGCGTTGAATGTAAACTAAACTAGAAATAATTTTTAAAAATTCCTCATTGTCTCCATTCCAGGTAGAGTCTCAGATGCTAAAGGTATATACAGAAATGGATGATGGGTGCAGTGATGAGGGTTAACCTAATAGATCTCTTCTTTTGACATGGCATCCACTACTCTCTGGTAATTAATAAACTATCTAGCACTATTTCAGGGGTAAAAATCAGCCAAATAAGTGGGTTCTTTCCTTCATTGGCATCATGAGATGGGAAAGACAAAATGATCTTGGTAAAAGAAGATGAATGCACACAACAAACTGCATAAGTCTCTATTACATCTGGAAACAAGTTGGCCTCTTATGAAATTCACAAACTTGCAGATTTCATGGATAAATTTAGACTTGAATAAGGAGAATGAGGTTGTACTTTTAGCAAAATATGTTTTTAACACTTAAACTGCATAATTAATGTGAGTGTTGACTCATTTGCTCCTAGTTGCAGATGTATCTGTGTTCCTCAGATACACAAAGATGAGAATCCAGGATCATTGTACGAACTGACCACAATATCTCAAGTGACTGTAAAAGTCCAAGGCTCCTAAGCATTGTCTCATACAGTTTTCTCACTTTATCATCAGACTAGACACTTGATATAGCACTCTTAGATCCATTATAGAGATAGAAAATAAAAGGATTAACATGTGAAAAAAAAATGACAACTATAGGGTAAAGTGAAGACACAGCCTACACTTGGAAAGGTCTGGAAAATAACTTTGATTCCTAGTCTGTAGTCCTCTAAGATTAATGTGTTTGTATGGTTTGTATGTGATTATATGGTTTCCTATTTTTCTTTCTTTAATTGCTAAGTGAGGACATATCAAAACTCTCTCAAGACTATTTTCAATTGTTATAATACCAGGAGAGCAGCATGCACAGGATACTACAAAGCATTCAACATTATCAGTTTTTGAAAGGATGTATGGGTTGCAGTGTCACAGACAGAAAACAGTATTCTGCTTGGGGCAGAGAGAAAAAGTTAGAGGTTGCTTGGTCTATATGTGGGAAAATAACAAAAATCACGATACCTCTTGTTGTAAAAGTGTGGACAAGAATGAAGTCCAACACTCACTGTGGACCCAGAATGTTTAATGGAAATTGCTGGATAAATGTTTTTTCTCTTCATTTCTAAATGAAGAAGCTGAAGTCTTAAGATTTTTCAGACCGCTGCCTATTGTCCTTCATGAGGCAGGAATTCAAAAGAAAGTCCAGCCCCCAAGGCATCTTAGTTTTCCCAGTCACTCGCCAATGAAATATTAGGTGAAACCTGCTGAGTTCTATGCTTTTGGAAGAGTTCAAGAAACACTGAACACTTACTTCTTGGTAACAGTGGAAGAGATTCTTGTACTGGGTTGGTTTTACTGGAGATTGTTCTTGTGACCCCTCTGATACAGTTTGTGTGACTCTAGCTACCTGTGAGTAATTTGTAAATGTATCATAGGTGACGTGCTTCCAAGGAGAACTACTCTGCACTGTTGCTCCTGCTGCTAAACAGGGAGGGAGCCTCTCACTTGGAATGAGTTCCTGAACATACAGGTACATCCTCACAGCTGGGGTCGTGTCCTTCTTCAGAGCTGTTCTTACTCACGACACTGGCTACAGCACACATTATTGTTAGAGAAAAACTAGAGGCCTATATGCTTGGCCAATGGATCGGAAGCATTTTATCTCCATGCTCTTACTGACAGTAGAGTAGCAAGGCTCTAAACAGGACTGTAACAAGGTTAGGCATAGTGAAGAATCTCTTGACTGTCAAAGCGCATCACATAGCACAGTATTATGGTATGAAGGAGCCTGAAATCAGGAACCAAATCAAAATAGAAAATGTCAAATAGCCTACCTTCCATGAGGTGATCTTGAATCAGAATAGATGTGAATTAATAAGTCCAACTCAATTTAGTAAATACATATTGACTCAGTTTGATCTTAGCAAGCACTAGGTTATATGCTACGGAAATGTCAAGATTATAAACAGAAGTTTAAAATGAATTTGTTCCTCGAAAATGTGTAGCCCAGAAGGAAAGCTATACATGTAAAAAGTAATTAAAATGTACTACAATAAAAATGGTACCATGGTATATGTTCTGCTACTAATTGCTTTTTTTATTCAACATTATGTTTCTAGCATTCATCAGTGGTGTTATACGTAATTGAAAATTTTCATTTTTGCTGCTGAATAATTGTATGTGATGTGATTACATTACAATTTCAAATCTTAAAAATAAAGCCAAGTAAATAATGCATTGCTTAAGAGTAAAATCACACATACTTAATGCAAAAACAAAAGGAAGTGGATTATAAACATAAAGTTCAGGATAGTGCATGTTTCTGGAAGGACTAAACACACTTTTTCTATTTGCGAGGACCGAAATTTAAAAATTTGTAATCTTGCATCTGTTACATGTGGCACTTAGTGCCTGATTCATACATACTTATTTATTTATTTTCCTCATAATTTTATTTTGAGGCAGGATCTCATTATGTAGACATAGTTGGTCTAAGGTCTCAGTGTAGACTAGTGTGGGCTTAAACTCATAGAGATCTGACTTGCTCTATCTCTCAATTGCTAGGATCAAAGGAGTACATCACTACATCTAGCCATGGTTATTAATGTTTTGCCTAAATATGTAAATATATCTTTATATATGTACATATATGTTTATATATGAAATATATCCATATAGCTACAATACATATTATATGGATCATGTATTTCCTAACAATATTCACAATATTTAAAATTCCAATATGTAGCATACTATATGGTAAGAAAATGAGGTACTTTTAAAATTTGACTTATAGAGCATATCCTCCTAGAATGTGTTCATTATAAAGTATGCTGTATCTCAGTTGGAACTTTGAGGTATATATAAATACTTGCCTCAGTCAAATAGAAACTCCATTCTCAGAAGAAGAAGTGTTTTTACTGGAAGACCTTTTGTATTTCTGCTTTTTTGCTTATTATTACTCTTTTCTCCATCAGCACAGTGCAATATGTAACAATATATGTCTATTAAATAAGAGAATAAATGAATATTCAGGAATTTGAGAGAACACTGTGTACATGTGTGCTTGCCTGTGAAGACATACTGGATAAAACTTGAAAGACCAAGGGGAGCTAATTTTGATAATCCTGTAAGGATTTTAAGGAAACATTCTGGCATTTTAAGTAGAGGAGTGACAGATTTGAATTGGTAGAGTAGAAAAGTCTTGCCTTAGTGAGAAGACCTGGAAGTTTCAGAGTAGTGGTAAGGGGAGAAGCTAATATGGACACAAGGATGTCACAGTTCCACAAGTTCCTCAGCATTGGTGTCCTTATTTTGGTAGCCTATGTTTCTGATTCTGTGCAATAAAACTACACATAAGAGTTGGTCAGCTCAAGCTCAGTTCCCTCACCATGTTGCATGGCACACATGGGCACAAAAGAGTTCTGAGGATGTGAAATGGGTAGGAAGATAAAATTGAGCAGGAATAAAGTGAAAGACCTGTGCAAACCTGAGAGAGGGGGAGTGGGAAGGAGACCTGGACACACGCATTCTCACACCTGACAGAGGATTTAGTTTACCTTGAAGTTTGTCTTTGAGACTATTGATTTCCTTTTCAAATTTCTCAACACTTCCACTGACATCTTCTGAGGAAAGTCTATCTTTCTATTGAAACACATTTCCCCCCTTTCTGTACACAAACTCAAAACACTGGAGATTGCTCACTTGATGTCTTCAAAGTGTGACAGTCAATTTTGTAGTAAATAGAGACAAACAAATTTTAAGCAGAGAATCATTTTTGTTGACTAACTTGTCCTTAAATGTGGGATTTTGCAGCCCAATTAGGATGGATCACAATTAACAGTCTCATTTGGAACCTAAATTAAAATATATTGCCTTGAGAGTGGAAAATTATTGAGAGGGGTTCAAATGAATGTATTCAGGATTGGGGACAAGCACCCTACCTGCCTAAGCCTGCTCACGACCCATCCATTGATATGTAAAGTAATCAAATGATAATAATATCTGAGAAATTTCCAGCTTTGTATTTTATTTAAACCCTTTATGATATGAAAGGTCTAAACATAACTAATCCCATACAATAAAGAAAGATTTTCAGCCTAGAGACAAGGAAATTTGTGTGTGTATGTGTGTGTGTATGTATATGTATATGTGTGTACATGTGTATATGTGTATATGTGTGTATAGATATGTGCCTATGTATGTATATATGTGTGTGTGTATCTATGTATATTTGTGTGTAAGTGTGTATATGTGTGTGTACATGTGTGTATTTGTGTATATATGTGTGATGTGCATGTATGTGTGTATATCTCTCTGTGATTGGTAGTTTATTCATCTACAAATACAGGATGCAATAATGATGTTTATGTGAGTTTTAGTATCTTATTTCCAACATGGGCTACTAGGTTGATCTTTTTTTATTTATTTTCTGAGGAATTTAGAAACAATCAGAGCCAATGCCTTCACAGAATTTCACAGTCTAGAGAATCCTTGGAGAGAATGAGAAAGGAAAAGTCAGCCAATTAGCATGCAATATGGACTTCAGAGTTCAGAGAGCCAGCTAACAATTCTGGAGCTGTCAGAAAGATTTCCTTTTAAAGTTAGAAATCCAGATAAGAGGCATTTAAGTCTGTCCAATATCCTGAATATGAACAAGAACATAAAAGATTCTAGGAGCTAAAGCAAGCTTAACGTATCTGGAGCAAATTAAAGCTATTCTAGAAAAAGTGTAATATGCCCAGTGAAGTAAGAAATGTTAAAATGTATCTTACACCCATTCATCCTTAAACCCAGAGCATTTCACAGCTGAGGAATGTTGATCACTGGATTATAAATCCATGAATGATTAATTAATTAGTTATGATGGTTTCGTATCTTGTCTTGAGTTAAATGTCTGAACAAGTTTTGACAAATTGTGAGAGAAATAACTCCATTTAACAGACTGAAGTTAGAAGATTTCAACTGCTAGACAAACATAATGTTCTTGAAGGGGAGGAGCTAGTGTCCACCCCTTAATCGACTAAGTATAGGAATTTACTGACCAAGTATTCTGACTGTAGCTCCCGAGAATAGGTCAATGAACAAGAGATCCCATTTGAGTGTACCAGGGAGATCTACAGGCAACATGCATGTGTGCTCTTCAGGAAGGCAGTTAAATAAGCAGTTATAACTCAGAATTGTCTGTAAAGACACCACTAAAACATTGGGATTCCCACCCACTTTTGACTAATGGTTAATAATCCTGCTCATCTATGGGGGTGAGAACAAAAATTGGATATTTTACTTGCTTTCTTAGAATGGAAAATATTGGTACTGAACTTCCATTTGCACAAGGAAAAAAAGTATGTGTATGCCAATGTATTATGTGCACTACTACTACATATGGAAGACTTAGCTTTTACGCTACATTATGGGAAAGTGTGGCATATAATCTCTAATTATAGAATCATAGTTTTCTTTCCCTAGGCCACTCTGACATTAAAATGCTTAGAATGAAATGAAAGATTCATATTTAATGTGAAAACCATCAAGATTTAGTTCATGGTGCCACAAAAAGGTTAATTTTAACCACAAATTTGAAAAGTTTTAAAGTTAATAGGCTGGAAAAATATTTGATTAAATGCCATGAAATGTGCAGAGCAAGGTTCAACTTTTAAGTTTCAAGAGATGAGCTGTATAGGGAGGAATTCTAAAGTTAGAATCAGGATTATTTTTATTCATTCTAAACTGAGATGGTACTGGCAGAAAAGTGAGGGGAGGGCCACAAAGATTTCCAGTAGAGAAAGCCCATATCCTATCACTTAAAAACACTGATACACACACACACACACACACACACACACACACACACACACACACATTACTTTATCTGTGTTAGTTCTGTGGAACAGGGCTGAAAACTGACAGGATTATTACTCTGCAGGGAGATAAATCTATAATTCCAGCAGGTATTTTTATATCCATTGCATTCTTACTACCACTAAGACCAAGCTATCATTTTATTTAAAATTATATATGTGTGTTTCTCTATATTCAATTATGTAATAGTTGAACACTTATTTCATGGAACATATAAAATGTTAGTTGTGGATTTAAATAGAATACTGCAAATTAAATAATATTATTATTCCCTATTTCCAATGAAGAAATAATGTCATAGGACAGTCAAAGTAAGACAATAATTTCTCGATGGTGCAAAACTTTGACTCATAACAATTGGTCTCAGAGAACACACTAAAGAAAAATCCTCCCCTCCTCCTCTTCCTCCTCCTCCTCCTCCTCCTCCTCTTCTTCTTCTTCTT
>NC_034590.1:65939619-65964533 GCF_900095145.1 Mus pahari
TCTGCTCTAGTATTTCTTGTTGGACATGAGATTGAGTACTTGATGTATAGAACATATATATATATATATATATATATATATATATATATATATGTGTGTGTGTGTGTGTGTGTGTGTGTATTTCCCTACATGAGTCGACAATCACATCTATATTCATGTGTATTAGATCCCAGGGAGTTCAAAGGAGGCCATTGAATATTCTGGAATTTGAGTTACAAGCAATTTTGAACTGTCACATATGTGATGGAAATTGAACTCAGGTCCTCTACAAACTTAGCTCCTGAGCCACATCTCCAGCCTAGCTGTACAATTTTATTTTTAAAGAAAGATTCCCCTCCAAGACTCTCTGATCTATAGGAATTTTAATTCTCTGAACTTCAGATGTTTGCATTCAATATGGTATATTCAAAATAGCAAGCCAAATTTCCCAAATTAGATGTTCAGAAATAGTGTAACTGAATCAGAGAAGTGTGCATATGTGTGAAATAGTTTTAAACACATATATGTGTGTGTGCGTGTGTATTTGTACATTCTTTTATGTGTATATGATGTGTATATGTTGTTGTGTATTGTGTATATGTCAGTGTATATGTGTGTGGTATGCATGCATATGTATGCGTATATGTGTCTATCTATGTAAGTATAGTTCGACTTGCTCAGGTAGAACTACAATCACCTTTCCTTTAAGTCCCCAGCATCTGATTTTCTTCGTTTTGCAGGTGATTACGTTTATCATGGTTGTATCTACCACAACCAGCAATTCCTCTGCTACTAGACAATTCAGTAAAATTGTATAAGCATTAGAAATGGAGACCAAATTTCTTGGCTGTAGTCTGAACCCACCAGATGCTAATGTATATGTTTTTGGCTTCTTTTTCCATATATAAATTATGGAAGTCTTAAACTCTGATATTAATATCTTCTTGATCATATTGAGAGTAAGATTCTAAGATTCTAAGGCCCAGAATAGCATTCTATAAATCTGTACTACTAAATATGACACTCATTTGGGATTACTTTTTTCTTTAACAGGGAAATACTCTAAGTAATTTTAAATGTCTTGCTACTACTTATTGGAAGGCTTTGTAACTACCTCCTCATTGTTAGCTAAGGGGAGCTACTTTTGTTTGCATCTTTAGAACAATAAGGGGAGGTCAACAAACATTAGAAAATATGAGGAATCATTTTTCCATCGTGTCTTTTTCCAGCTCCACCATCTTTGTTTTAGTATAGATTGTACATTATGCATTTTGTCTCAAGAGCTTTTGACCACTGCTGAGGAAAATCCAGAGCTGACCCAAATCTCACAGTTACTCCACAATTGAAAAATACTCACTTAGCACCTACTGAAACCCAAGTGGAGAAAAAAGTGACTGTAAGTAGGCACTGAGGAATGTTAACTACTCCTGGTGAAGGTTGCAGTAAGTTCTCTTTCTGAAATGCTTCATTGGTTTTGAGTTTGTTTGTTTTTTTTTTTCTAAACCACTCTAAAAAATAGATCCAAAAGAGACTCTGCAAAGCAAATGCACTACTGCGGAAACAGTAACAGTGATCCTGCCTTACATAGGTTAACAGATTTTCATCAGTTAAACTCTGACCACTGCATATGCACTGTGGCATGAATTTCTGAACTCACACTCATATTATTTGAAAATTCACTCTCTCTCACATACACACTATCACCTGCAGAAATAAGTACAAAATTAATAAAAAGATTTCTTAAAATGAATCTTGAAAATTGGGAAAAACATTGGAATTCTGCTTCTCCCTCTGTTCTCTTTCTGAAAAGAAGTAAGAGATGGGCATCGATACCTTACAGGAAAGATTTCTTAATTCTGAAAGTAGTGATGGAATGGTTAATGTCTTAAAAAAAAACAGGAATTTCTTTTTTTAATCTGAGATATTAGAAGTCGGTTTTCCAGCCTGGCTAGATCCTGGTAAGACCTTGCATCCTGGCTTGTAGATGGCTGCTTTCATGGTATGCCATGATGAGAAAAGAAGGAAAAATAGAGGAAGAGATAGACAAGGGCACAATCTTTTTTCTTAGCAGGACTGTGATCCCCCAAGACTTTATGATGCACAGTTGCATCAACAGCCCTGCTTCTACCTCAATGGCTCCACTGAGACAGGGTCACTGTGAACATGCCCACTTCTAACCTCGTGATTTCAGTGAGACAAGGTCACCATAAACATGTCCAAGCCCTAATATTATTTCTATGGCAAAAGGTGTCATGTAATTGATTAAATAGATGGTTATTGTGCCATTAGAATATCTGAGATAACTGGGTATATATTTTTACTAATCACCAGACATCCTCAATCTTACAACTTCAATGTATTTGGGAAAGAAAAGTCAATCTGAATGGAAGGAAACAAGGGCTAATATAGGGCTCTACTAAAGCTCATATCCATTTATTTTTCCTTATGTACTAGTCTTCCTTATTTACAATTTTTTAATTAATTGTCACATACTCACTGGTTAACATCTTCAGGGACAGGAGTCATTTCCATATTCACACTAGGATAGAATGGATAATTTGTGTTTGTTGCTTTATCAAATTCTGAGACAACAATCAACAATCAACCCTCTAACCTCTAAACAACTTACATGCTGTATCTCTGTCTCTCTCTGTCTCTCTGTATCTGTGTGTATGTGTGTGTGTGGTGTGTGTGTGTGTGTGTGTGTGTGAGAGAGAGAGAGAGAGAGAGAGAGAGAGAGAGAGAGAGAGAGAGAGAGATGCTTCAGGAGATGTGAATAAGGAATTGGTTAACTTTGTAAGCTGGTGAGGGCTAATGTGATTAAAATCCCCCCTAAGGTCTAACCAGTAAGTGCTGCTAGTTATATTTGGAATTTAGCTCAACTTAACAAGAATTGATTAAACTTCTACTGCATGTTAGACATTGAACCAGATGCTGAAGCAATTAAGACCAAAATTAATGAAAAGAAAAAAGCAGCCTTTTTCTTAAGGAGTTCTATCACATTAGAAAAACAGAAATGACCAAATAATTGGACTCTTTTGAGGTAATTATTTTTAAAGCCATAATCTCAAATTTGAATGGAATTTCTTTTAAAGATTATTGTGGGATAAGAGAGGTTGTTCTATACTGCCAATCTACATGCTATCACGTCTCTTCCATGAATGAACAGGGAGCTAATAATCTGAATTTAACATGATGGCTTTCCATGTACTCTAATAATCAAGAAGTCAGTTCTATTTATATGTTGCAGGTATATATAGGTATATGCATATTTTCTTTATAATGTTACTTTTCAATTGTATCCAACATGCCTTCTTAAATTCATGAGATTTGATAAAATAGTTACAGAATATCAGTTACTCATAAAATGACCAATATAATTTTAATAGCATATTACATTTCTTTATGTGCCAGAAACCTAAAAGGGGCTAAAACAATAGCAGGACCCTCCTAGACCCACACTGCCTAGAAGCACTGCCTGGGATCCTAGAAGCACTGTAATGTAGGCAATGTCAAATGTTGTCTGTGAGGGGCCAGACAATGTAGCTTTCCATATTATTTGATTTTATGATCGCTATTCAACTCTGACATTTTGTATCACAATGCCAAGCTGCCAAAGACAACATATAGTCATTGAAGTTTTACAAGAAACATGTATTAACAAAAACAGGGAGCAAGCACCGTTTCTCCCACAGTCTACAGATCCCAGGAACAATGCCATCAAAAATCTTTCAACACTGTTTTGATTAAACAGTTATATATATATATATATATATATATATATATATATATATATATATAATGATCTGCTATAGTAAAAGATAAGAAGATAAAACTTAAATAATCTCTTAACTTCAGGTCTAGAAAAAATAGGAGAGATAATATCAATGAAACTGTATATGGCAGAACAACTTCTCTAAAATGATGCTAAGTGGCATACTGTGTTCTTGTCAATGATCATAAAGGGAAATATCATGTACTTATTTAATATCCAGATTATTAATGAAATATTCACTTTAGTACCAGAGGTCCAGTTGCCTTGAAAGTGTTTTATCTCGGGGAACAACTACATGATAAGCCATTTGAGATTTCAACATTAAAATAGAAAAGGAAAAGGAAAGGGGTATAAACTGAGTCTAAGCTATAGACTTAGTCAGTCATCACAACTGGTAAAGAATATCACAATAACAGGACTGAGGTTAGTGAAGAAACAAAGCTAAACAAGTGCATTCCTTCAGTGCACAAGCTCTGACTTGGACAATTCTCACAGGAAGGACTGCAGCTCTAATAAGCGCCAGAAAGATGGTAATGAGTAATCATGAGAGGGTTAACCTACTACTCAACATGGTGACAAGAGTGATAGGTTATAAGTTCTCCTTCACAACTGATGCTGAAGATAATGGTCTGAGAACTGTGCATGATGGCTATTGTGAGCTGTAATCTTAGGAAGACACCCAAGGTCTGATAGACAGCCATGTTCTGTAAAAGTGTGTCCCTTGTCATGCCTTGAACTGTGTTTTGTCCTCTGCTTTCCATCTATGGCCTATAGAAGCACAGTTGACCCTGGAGCATGGCTTTGAGTCAGCCACTGAAAGGAAACACTTTCATCTCTGGACTCTGGGAGATGACCCATTCCCTGGTCATTTCCTCACCAGAAGGCTGTGGGGAAATTTGGTTTTCAACCCACTTCAGATGGATTGGCAGGATTAACATAGTCAAAATGGCCATCCTGCCAAAAGCAATCTACAGATTCAGTGCAATCCCCATCAAAATTCCAACCCAATTCTTCACAGAGTTAGAAAGGGCGATTTGCAAATTCATCTGGAATAATAAAAAACCTANGATAGCAAAAACCATTCTCAACAATNAAAGAACCTCTGGTGGAATCACCATGCCTGACCTTAAGCTNTACTACAGAGCAATTGTGATAAATTAAAAAAAAAAAAAAAAAAAAAACCTGCATGGTACTGGTACAGCGACAGACATGTAGATCAATGGAATAGAATTGAAGATCCAGAAATGAATCCACACACCTATGGTCACTTGATATTTGACAAGGGAGCTAAAACCATCCAGTGGAAAAAAGACAGCATTTTCAAAAAATGGTGCTGGCACTTCAGATTCTAAGTATTCAAAAATGCAGCCAAAGTAAATTATAATACTAATTGTATTTACAACAAAGCTATAACTATGTAAAGTGCCAACCAATTATTTTTGTTATAATGACAGAGAAGCTAGATGAACCTTAAGTATCCAAATTATTATAAAACAGAACAAAAGAAAACAACAACAAAACCTAAGACAATAGACAGTATGTGACTTCTATAAAGATTCACAAATAAAGCCTGAAGCAAAATTCTGAACATTTAATTAGAGCATATTATAGTTTCACACAAACTTATATGCATAGGTTTCTTAATTCTAGGAAATAAAATATAAGACTATATCTAAGTGCTATGTAAAAATAAATTTAAGAGCATAATTATCTAGGTATGATTTTATTTCTTAATGGAAATTATGTTTTGTGCCTCAAATACATGACTACTTACCATATTAGGCCATTCCTCATAATCACAAGAAATATTTATTGTCACAATTGAACAAAGAAAATTTAAAAGCTTAATTTATCAAGAGTCAGATAACCAGCTGATCAGTCTCTTCAATGCTCTTACCTCATTGTTCTTTTCCACAACGAGTCCAGAGTAATAATGTTTCTGTAAATTTTAAAGGACCCTTAATACTTCCAAACAAAATGTACCGTTCAGTGTTTAACAAAATCAACCAAACACACACACGTACACACACATGTACACACACACAAACACACACTAAAATGCACATAATGGAACTTGGAGAAGGGACTCTGTAAGTATTAAAGCAGTGTTTGTCTTTGTAAGTCCGTGCAGTTCTCCTTTATTACAGGTCAGTATGAAGCAATGGATAATTGGCACAGTCATGCATCAAAGTTTAGAGCATAGCTCAGAGAAATGGACAGCTGTTTCCCAGCCCAGGTTTATATATCCGAGAAGCCAGCATCCTTCTAAACTTAAGCTGTTTACTTTCATTTTGTCCTGAGGTCAGGAACCTCACCAGATAAGTGCTTCAGATCTATTGCAAACATTAATTTGGGGAAGGCAGTTTGTTCTGCAGTGGTAAAAGGGAAGATAAAGCAACCTGTGTAAACAAGCCATCTGCTGGTAACTAAAACAGGTTCCTATCGCCTCACATTTTACTCTTCCTTCTCCAAAAATAGTCTCCCTAAGAAAGTTAAATTCTGGAAAATTCTCTAAATGTTCTACATCAGTTCTGTTTTAAAGGAATAAAGTCTAGACAATATAGGAGAAGTTAGCAAACTTGTGCGTGGGAATTACGTGTTTAACTGAGGCAATGAGAGTGGGTGCTAAGCACATGGAATGAGTGAGTGGACATCATGATTCTGGCATGATTAGATCCATCCAGAAGGCCAGCCATTTGCTCCTTCTATGACTTTGAAAAATCAGTTTTCTTTTGCAAATTCCAGAAATTTCTGTTAATTGGGAGTTAAATTTTCCATCCTCAAGTGATTCTGTAAAGTTTTACTAAGAACACAATAATTCAAATATATGAAAAATATTATCAGCTAGCATTGGAGGGTAAACACTGAGACTATTCTTTCTGGAGATGTCTCAGTGACAAAGACCTTGCAGTGTGAGCATGAGAACCAGAGTTCAAATGCCCAGCACTGACTTAACGCCAGAGAGACGTGGTGGCTTACCTGTCACTCCTGCATGGTGAAGGTCGATATTTCCAATAAAATCTTAACCTTATCCTTTTTTAAACTTTTTTATTTTTAATTATTCAGCTTATTTATTTAGCTGTAGTCCTGAATTTTAGGTTTGAAGAGTAGTGTACATCTTAAAGATTCTTGTACATCCCTATATACCCTATTCTACCTGTTCACTTTTTCTCTATTTTTTAATTCCCAAGTTATCTTTTTCTCCTGTATCAGGTACCCCAAGAGACTTTACTATTCACTTCCCACCTGTAATTTGCTCCTCTTTTGCCTCCTCTATAATTTTATATGTATCCATATTAATTTTTTGTATATGTTTAAAATGGTGTGTGTGTGTGTGTGTGTGTGTGTGTGTGTGTGTGTGTGTGTGTGTGTGTGTGTGTGATATGCATGCACATGTATTTACATGTATGAGGAATTCTGAGTAACATAGAGAGCCTTCCTCTGTTACTCCTCACCTTGTTCATAGAGCAAGGTCTCTCAGGTGAACCAAGAGCTTATTGAAACATCTGCTCTAAAATCTGCTTGCTCCAAGGTTCCCCTGTTCACATTCCGAGTCCTGGAATTACAGGTGGGTCACCACACACTTGTAGCCTTTCAGTGAGTTCTGGTGATCTGATATTTGCTCCTCATGTTCATGCAGGAAGCACAAGGCAGAGTCATCTCCTCAGAACCATATTTCTACACTGATATGTTCACACTCAAGACCGTTGGCATCTGCCACAGAATGTAAGCACCACACAAACATGAGAGAAGCAATCCGGTTTTTCATTACAGTTCCAACCCTGAAAAATTTCCCAGGCATAAAAGATAACTCAGACTTCTTCTTTGAAGGGATAAAAGAAATAAGTAGAATACCTAAAGTAGAAATTTTTTCTCACTAAAATCCCTGTCATTATGTTAATTTGGTTTTTTAATTCTTGCTATTATGTTAATGTATTTTTTTAAAGTAGAAAAGAAATCCTACTAGATTTCCAATGGGAAAATTAAAGAATTACTTCAAACGTGATGGATATAATACCACCATCTTTAACAGAAATGGAATTTGTAAAAGCAAATCAAATAGTGTGATGTGTTATCAAATAAAAAACAAACAGGATTAAAGTCATATATTCAATTAATTTGATTATCAATATATTATCATAATTAACTTAAAGCTTTTGGAATATTTATGGATTTTGTCTCTAGTTAGCAAGATTAAACGAAGTTTTAACTTCTACTTTTTCCAGATGGTGTAAATAAATGTACATTTATTTTTAATATATATATTTGTATGTATGTACTTTTATCTAAAGAACAAAAGAAATAGAGCACTTGGCAACAGGAAACTTTCTGTGTCTGATGGTTGCAAAACTTCAATCCTGAGCTGGCAGCAAGGCTAGACCATGGCAGCCCGAATTACTGGTTTTATTTATAAAGCTGCATTTTCCCCAAGCAGGATGGGTGCATCCACTTGCTGATTTATGCCCTTGTCAAGGGAAGCTAAAGAACAATAATTCTCCAAAGCGAAGCCTTCCTTTGGGATGCTGTTTAGTCACTTCCCTCCCCAAATACTTGATCAATTATAAAGTATCTCTTGACACCCTAGGACACTTTTAAGATGATGTCGCTCATGGCAGATACCCCACAAACCCAGTGATGGATGCACTGCTTCTCCGGGTTCAAAAACCCCCTTGAGTGTTTGGTAGACTTTAGTGCTCTGCATCAAGACACTTCCTGAGTGAGTCATGTAGCTAGACATTCTCTGAATATTTGCATGCTGTCTTTGTCATGTGTTATCGGAACAGGGCACATCACCTTGCTCAAACTCAGACTGCTCTTTTGCACAATGGAAATTGATCTTCAGCTATTTAGTCTAACAGCATATCATATGATGACCCTGATGTGCTCTTGGCCATTTGAACAGTTTGTAAATTGTGAATTATTATACAAATACTCCTTTAATAGAGATATTATTCCTTTTAATTAGACTGTAATCCTAGCTAAGTTCTTGAAAAGTAGACCTTGCTCTCTTCATAGATCCATAGTGCTGAGCAGCGTCAGGTACATAGTGTTTAAGGAAGGCTCACTGAATTAATTCCGAGTCAGCAACAACCAATCCACATATGATCGTGTAACTTACCTTGTATAAGCTACTCATACTACTTTTTCAAAAGCATGAGTAGCCAAAGAATAAAAAATAAAAATTAAAAATTAAAAAAAGGGAATGAGTAGTCTCCATATTCTTGGCTTTATGAGGAATCAATATTGATTCAATAGATGCACATGGAATTAACAAAATATGCAAATGTGTCAGGTGTTTGGGTTAGATGGATTCAGATAATGTTTCCTGATAATATGGTTTTAAAGCCAGTCTTTTAGGATCAGAAGGAATTAAAGTAGGGAAGTTGGGTATAGGAGTCATTTTGGGAGGCAGATAAAATGGAGCATGGGCACATATTTTATGTAGTTCATCACTAGGAGTTACAATGTATCAACTAAGGATGAGGGTTCAGGTGACAGCAAAGTACCAGCCTAGTGTCCATGAGGTAATGGTTTGGGTGCATACACACACATACACACACACACACACACACACATGCAGCATGGAAATATTCAAGTAGACATTGAGCTTGTCAGGGAAACTATGCCCTCTTTGTCTTTCTCTTTCTTTATGTGTTGGGTCATGTAGGCCCACTATGGTTGAGGTTTTACAACTGTTTTTGGTTGTCAGTACATTCAAATCACTACCAACCTTCTCATTAATAGGAACTCACCAGTATACAATTCACAAGACAGGTTTCTATGCTTGAACATGTCATTAGAAATCAATCTTGAAATCTCAGAGAGAGAGAGAGAGAGAGAGAGAGAGAGAGAGAGAGAGAGAGAGCTCTAAATCAATGAAATATGACGACCAACCCAGTTGTCTTTAAGGTACCAGTTTTTTTTTCATGGATTATTGTGTGCGAGAATTGAGTAATATCACCAGAAAAATAGTGTGTCCATGATGTTATTTTCATAGATACCCACAAAATTCTTTCTTCTAAAACACAATTTAGTGGTGAACTTGTGACTTGTTACCATAGGTTGTTATTTTAATCTAATGCCAAACTATAAGCACTCCTTTGGAAGTAAACCAGTACTGACCACAGCTCATTTTGTTGTCTAATATCCTGTTGAGAAGTCCCTAAAATAGACTACTATTCTCCTAAAATGCAAATTTATATTGACCTTGCATTTTGCTTCTCAGAATATTTATGTAACTTCCACTTCTTTCTCAGAAATCTTATTTGATATTTTTACTTTTTTCTTAATCACTCATATACCTACCCAGACATTTAAGTACACTAATAAAACTGTATATCATTTTATGTAATAGGATTTTTTTCAAATCTCATAAATTCTTTTGATGGTTCAGATGTTTTGGACAATTTCACACTAATTTTTGTCCTTTAATGGAAACATCACCTTCCTTTAAAATGTATGAAAATATTAAAGAACATTTTCCAGTATGCCATATTTTTAATTAAGATGAGATTTTTTACTGGTAATACAATATATTTAAACTAATAGCTTCTGTATTGAGACAGATTAGAAACCCATCTTCAATTCTGAATTTTTTGTTTATTTATTTATTTATTTATTTTTGCTCTGAGATTCAGCTATTTACCCTATCTCAGTTTCTTCAAATTCCATATTTGACCAGCAGAGATACTATCTAGGACAGAAAGCAGTATGCTATTGTAAGCATGAGATGAAATAATGTCTATAAATATTCTGTAAATGTAATGTTCAAGAGGAAAGCATGGCTTGTTATCGAAGAAATATTCTGAATGTTACAACCACATAGAAAAAATTTGAGAATGACTTTGTGGAAAGCCATAATAAAGGCTGGCTTAATGTGGAAGAGCAGCTAAGGAGACATCATATTAAAGGGTCCTAATATATTAAAATGTGCATTTCTTACAGGAGGAATCATATAATTCTAAAATATGACTTGGGGAATATACTAAATTTCTCAATTACAATCTTCTCACTAGTAAATAGGATAAGTAATAGTCTTGGCTAAATAAGAGAGTTTTGAAGTTTTAATGAACTACCTGCATTTACAGCCTGTGTGTGTTGGAGAAAAGGTGAGTTCACTTGAGCACAATAAACCTTATGTATAATAGGCAGTTTTAAGTATTCTTAAGAGATAATTCTGGCAAGGACTCTCAAGTTATTTGTGCTTTCACTCCTAGTACAGTTATAATTAGAAAAGTGTTTAGCAGTTGAAGACCTCTAAGCCAAGCATGATAATTCACAAAGTCTGGAAAAATTTACAATAAAGAAAATGCTAGAAATAATTTTCATTAGTCAATATTTGTTGAGACATCTATACCATGATTTCTGACTGGTGATTATTTCTAGTGTTTAGGCAGTAACGACTGTGGAATAAAACCTTTATTATTATTATTATTATTGTTGTTGTTATTGTTATTGTTATTATTGTTATTTTAAAGCATTCTGGATTTGGGAGAGAGAAAATAGAATTAAGTCAGTATACTTGTCTATATGTAAACAAATGTATGACCCAACCTTTCTACAAGAATTGAAATTATAATAATGACATCTACCGTTAGAGATTGTCCGAGTGTATAATAAGTATAATAAAGTTCTTATAAAATGATTGGCTTGGAATTTTTCTTAAGTTTTATTTATCTGTAAGTTCCATTTCATTTCTGTCCTATCTACTAACAAGGCAAATTTGATGTTACATTTCAAAATATTTGTATAAAGTACAAGTTTAGTACACATTTAAAATGCATATAAAGCAGAACCAAAATAGGCAATCACCTGTGCTATGGAGCAAAATCTAGACTGTTGCAAGCTACCAGGAGAATGTGGTAAGAACTAAGTATAAAAGAGACAGAATACATGAGCCATAGAGATATGAAAACTCCTTAACAAAGAAGTTTCATATTAGAAGTACTAAAAATAAATAAATAAATAAATAAACCAAAAAAAAAAAAAGAAAGAAAATGGAGTGTGCTATTTTTTATTATAGGACTGAGTTGTCAATACTTCCTGAATACAGCAGGTATATTATTCCAAAACTTTAGCCAAATTACCACACAACTTCCCTATGTATGCAGAAGAGATTATTGTATTGCATGCATAGATGCTTAAGTAGTATTTCTGTGGGGGCCTCATGAGCATTAGTATATGTGGTGATTCCTCAGTTTATCTTTTTGAATGAATTGACTTTGTTGAACAGCATGTATTGCTTGGAAAGTTGAAAGATGGGGAAAGGCAAGGGTGAATGACAATATTGGATAATGTGTCATAACTTCAGACAGAATAGATGACTATATCCAAACTAGACTGTAATAAAGGAAAATGTGTGATACTTGTTATTAAGGAGAAAATATAGAATAAAAGAGCTGAATGAAGGGTAAAAAAAATTGGCTCTTGTGAGAATCTGTTATAGATGATATAATCACAGATTGATTCTTGATTTATGCCAAACATGTAGGCCAAAGTTCAATAGTCTACCCTTTGATATTCAGGCGAAGATAGAAAAGGAACAGTAACTTAGGAGAAAGTGCAAAGCCAGTATGGGCTAGAACAATTAATTAAACTTTGTTCCCATGATGATTGTTTGTCTAGTTCACAGTTCCCTTCACAATCTTATGAAGCACTTGCACATAGGAAAGAATTAATTCATCTCTTGATATATTCTAGAGGACAGAAGAACCCTGTTAACTAAATAAAGGACTGGCTGATAATAGATGGATTTTTTTTATACAGGAAAATAGTACTGAGACATAATCTGATAGAGGCCAGAGAAATGCTATTGTTTTTCTAATTTTACAATGTCACAATTTCATCAGCTCAAACTACAGAACACGCCTCACATCTTCAAATCACTTCTTGTTCAAGAGAATAACCAGACTAGGATTTACAATCATGCTTTAGAGTTCACAGTGAGCTGCATGTTTTTGAAAGCATTTGATTGATTATAAGACCCATAAGGAAAATCCTGAAACATTCAAAATTTATGTCTATTGTGTAGTAAATACACACACACACACACACACACTCACACACACACACACACACAGTGGGGAATATAAGTTCAAATTATAAAATACATCTGAAATAACAGGGCTTGATTTTGCCAACATTAATTTTCACCTGAGTTATAAATGACTCATGTAATAAATCAGGATTCTAATGTCCTATGATCACCATAAAGGTTACAAATTCCAGCCCTTGAATTTGACATACAACTCTGGCTTATAAAATCCATGTATCATCTATAATTTTGATATTTTATCAAAATAAAATTGCATCGTAAATTTCCAATGTACAAAGTACAGTGGCTATGAAGACTGACTTCGGCAAGAGATGATTTAGAAATTACTGAGAGCCAGAGTTTCTGTTTTTTTTTTTTCAGTCAGTTCTCACACATTGTAGATGACTAAGGGAAAAATGTGTAAAAAAAATACCTCACTCACTAGAAAGATCTAAAACTACTGTGGTCTTTAGAAGCTGCTGAGGCCTTACAGGATATGGGTCTAAAGATAGCAATTGGGTCAAATGAGCACAAGTGGAAACAGTCAAGTTTTCTTTGGCTTCCTTTCCCAAAATAAAGTTTTACATGGCATTCCTAATAAAACTCAGAGCTGTCCCTTCACTGACTATATGTCATATTTTATAGGCTCTGGCATTATAGATGTGTCCTAAGACTATCCATAAGTAGAGTGTGTGTGCTTTCTTTTTGCTCTCTATTTAAATATAATGATAACTGGAAACATTTCCTTAAATAACAGTGATACCAGTGTTACTCATTGCTACACTTCTTGAGCTTATCATATGAGCAGAACACTATGCTATTTTCATACAGCATATCTTTTGATTCATATATTAGTCATCCATTAGTAAAACTGCTACTGATGAAGTCACCTGTAGACTATGCATGTGCATGTCTCTCCACCCTTTCTCTGACTAGTCTTCTGAGACACCAAAACTCAAAAAAGAGGTTACACACACACACACACACACACACACAAATTGCTTCAAGATTTTTAGAACAAGTAATATAGTTATTTTCTCCTAATTAAATCCCTCCACGAAAGTATGTGGAATTGATAAAATGTCCATACAGCCTTCTACATTGGCCAGCTAATGCCTATAGATCTAAGAACCCCAATGTTCCAAAAAAGAATTTTCCACAGAGATCACAAACCTGGTCTTTATATGGGACTCTTCCTTTATAAATGATGACTGTTGTTTTGTTAGCGTTCTGTAAACCACATCTTGTCATAACAATGCATTAAGGGGTTAGATTTAGCACAGAGGTTGTGTGTTTTGAATATACAGTATGTATAGTATCCTTGTTTGATATTCATTCACGTAATTATATTTGGAGGGTAAAGGTGTATTGATTATTTTAAATTTTTTTATAAATTTAAATATATTTCCATTAGATTGAATTGTCAATCAGGCTTAGAAATTGGTTAATAATATTTGACAGCATTTTATATCATTTGTTTTCTTTTATCAATATTTTTGGTCATATATATATGAATATTCATCAGTGTTTGAGTTTTCTTCATGGTCACTATTTCTACTATGTACAATTTTATATTGACAAAGTGGAGTCAGACCATCAACTTCAGAACTTGCAAAATTTCTTTATTCTTAGCATGTCAAGTGTTCTTTTGATGCATCATTTCTTCTATTAATATTACTTGTTGCTTAATGTACTAATTGCATAAAGCATCTTCAATGGTATTTATGCCTTAAAATGCACTTGACAATGTGGTGATCAACTTCCAATATATCATTCCATTTTCTAGCAATTGATCAGTATCCCTGATGAATTTTACATCTTTCACTAGTCATTCATATAAGACATTTCAGTAAAAATTCAAACAATCTAATATTTAAACAAAGAAGAGTTCCAATTGTGTGAAGCTGCCTCGGTATTATAATGAAAATCCCACTTTCAATGGGATTTGGAATGAGAAGAATAATTCTCACTTAACAATTCTGACAATATTAGAAGTTCTACATTTATGAAAAATGTGACAAAATTAGTAATTTTGATTATGTTCTATAAGTCTCTCAATTCTCCTTGGAATGAATTTGTTACAAATCTACTTCCTCTTGTTCATCAGTATTACCAGAGTATTTGGTTTTCTATACACCCTTTGAACCTTTACATGACTGCTGTAGTCCTACAATTTATACTTGTTGACTTCTGTATATACATTCATTGCTTTATTTACTAATTTTCTCACTATTAACACAACAATTTGTTAGCAATTTCTATGGCGTCTTTGTAATTATTGTGGAATGTTCAGAGGAAGTAAGCACAGTGGCTTATAGTGAAGATGTATTAATAAACACTGAACTGTTGTGCTCATCAACAAGAGAGCCTTGACCAATCTAAAATTTAAAAATAAACACTAGAAATATCAAGTGCCATTTCTTCTGCCTAGGAAGGCATGGTGTGGAAAATGTAGAATTTGAACTCAAATCTGTATGACATCTGTCATAGGAGATCTGTCCTATCTCCATCCTACAGTCCAGGGGGAAATCTTGGTGCCCTTACTCTTTCCCTCCTCTTTCATTGTTTTTCTGCCTTTCTTTCTTCCTTCTGTTTCTCTCCTTGTTTACCATTCTCTCTTCCTCCTTTCCATTTTTTTTTTTTAGAAAAAAAAGCAAACGTTCCACATATTTTTTAAACTCATTCTCTCTGAAACCTTTGCTCATGAATTAATCTATGAATGCTTTGTGAAACACCCCTCCTTTTCTTCAAGTTCTCTCCAAACCTAGTTCTTCACTTAGGACAACAGCAAACCCTTCTCACATCCCCTCTTCAGATTGCTTGAGTGATATATAAACAAAAGTTTTAGATCACACAGGGATATCTCCTTTCTTTTTAAAATCCAACCTGATGTGGGGGAAATGTATTCTTAACAGTATTTTTAATGTGTGCTATCTCATGGTTGAAGATTTTAGACATATTTGTATACTTTAAATGGACATTTTTATTTCATCTCTTGGGAACCCTGATTGATATATCAGTCCATTTATTGATTGGTTCATTTGATTTCTTGGGGTTTTTATATATCCCCCAAGAAGATTAGATATCAGTCCACAATCACACACACACACACACACACACACACACACACACACACACACACACACACACATTACAAAGTTGTTTTTTCATCCATAGGCTTTCTCTTCACTTAGGTATTTATTTATCTGACAGAAGTTGTGACTTTCATTCTATTTGTCAACTCTTGATTTAATTTTCTGAACCATTAGATACTAGTCAGGAAATACTTTCCTTTGCATGGATCTTGACATGACTTCCTTATGTTTCATTCTAAAATTACTGGCAAAGTTAGAGGAGAGAATAATCCCTATCCAAAGCTAGTGAGAATGTAAATTTCTCCCGTTTAACGGGAATCATTATAAACATTCCTAAAACACAAAAAAACAAAACTGCATGAACCTGAAATATCCCTTTTCCGGTTATGTATCTGATTAATGTAAATAAACACATAATGAACATATAGATGCCTGCACATCAATCTGTTTTGCACAGTGCTAACAATAGTCCCATTATGCTATAAGTTTACATCTTTTACATGTTTGTCAATGGATGTATATATATATATATATATATATATATATATATATATATATATACAAATACACACACATACACAATGAGGCTTTATCCAGACGTAAACATGGATGAAATTATGTTATTTAGAGGAAAATATTTTTAAACTGGGGAAATTATTGTGAGAATGAGAAGCAGAATACAAATTTGAAAGATTCAGAATAGAGAAGTAACTCATAAGGCTCCTTGGATAAATGGTGAAAAAGAGATACTTTATTGATGTGGGTAGCTCTGAATTCTTGTTCAATTTAGAGCATATGATCACCACACTGTACACTTTTGGTCTTTTTCAAGTACAGATGAAACTAATAGAGAAGGTATGTTCATTTCCTCAAAATGCAGATTCGTTTTAATTGTTTACAAGTTTATTTATTTATTTTTTATTTTTTTGGTTTTTCAAGACAGGGTTTCTCTGTATAGCCCTGGCTGTCCTGGAACTCACTTTGTAGACCAGGCTGGCCTGGAACTCAAAAATCTGTCTGCCTCTGCCTCCTGAGTGCTGGGATCAAAGGCGTGCGCCAACACGCCGGCTAAAAATTATTTATTTGGATTGAGAGAAAGTAGTTGTTGCCTTATAAAGGCATGCTTAAATGTGCAAAATAGTTTATGTGTTGCCTACTGATATAATTGTCAAGAGAGGAAACAGTTCATTGACAGATCTGACACTTTTTTAAATGATTGTAGACACAGCCTAAAGAAGAACCCCCCCCCCAAAGAAATGTATCTCTACCATTCTCCTCAGCTTCCAGTGGTTCAATGGATGTGGCATGAATTCCCTTAGTGTAACTATACTTGTCAATATAAGAAAGAGAAACAAGAATTTCTAAGACTAGTAGTGCTAAAGGTGTTTGTCTATATATAGCTTCACATCATCCTTCTGGTGACTGCACAAATGAGCACTGAGTATGAATTAGTTTTAATCAATACACATTTGCTTTGAAAGTCAATCCATTAATCTGAATTTGGTATTAGAGAACCAGGAGATAATATCAATTCTTCTGGCTTGTTTAACTAATGGTCACTAATTTTGCTGAGAGCAAATAGCAGACCACTGTGCTATTTGTTAATCTTCAAAAATGAAAATCTGATGTACTTATTTCTTAACTCTCAGACTCAATGCAATTACAACGACTTCCATGTAGCAGATTCCTAGTGGTTCAAGTCAGTTGAGAATGGTACAGCTATGGAGCTCTGGCTTTCTATGAAAAATTTCAAAATTCTTAGCCATACCTTTATAATTCCTTGATTTAAAAAAATGATGTAAATAATATCTATTCAGGTGGACAATTTTCTTAAAAGAAATAGCTAGCATCTACTACATTTTAGTTAATTTGTTGCCCTTAGTCATAGAGCAGTGTTGTTGATAATGTTTTTCTGGAATGACATCACTGTTTACAGGTCAGGATTAGATGATTCTTTTTTTTTAATTTATTTATTATTATTTTCTTTATTTACATTTCAAATGCTATCCCAAAAGTTCCCTATACCCCACCCCCGCCCCTGCTCTCCTACCCACCCACTCCCACTACTTGACCCTGGCCTTCCCCTGTGCTGGGTCATATAAAGTTTACAAGACCAAGGAGCCTCTCTTCCCAATGATGGCCAATTAGGTCATCTTCTTCTACATATGCAGCTAGAGACAAAAGCTCAGGGGGTGCTGGTTAGTTCATATTNTTGTTGCACCTACAGGGTTGCAGCCCCCTNCANCTCCTTGGGTACTTTCTCTAGCTCCTCCATTGGGGGCCCTGTGTTCCATCCTATAGCTGACTGTGAGCATCCACTTCTGTGTTTGCCAGGCACTGGCATAGCCTCACAAGAGGCTCCTATATCAGGGTCCCTTCAGCAGAATCTTGCTGGCATATGCATTAGTATCTGGGTTTGGTGGCTAATGATGGGATGGATTCCCGGATGGGGTAGTCTCTGGATAGTCCATCCTTTCATCTTAGCTCTAAATTTTGTCTCTGTACCTATATTCAAAATCACTTAAATCATTCCATATGATAAATTTTATAAATACACTTCTAAGTACTAACGATGTTACAGCAACTTTTGGGTATTTTGGTTGACAAAATAGACTAGACCATCTACCAATGAATATTCTATTTAAGGAGAGGCAGGAAAGTGAGAAAATTATGAAATAGTGTCAACCAGCGAGACGTATCACACTCACTAGCTTTATTTAGCTTTCTCTTGTTAGATACTTGAGATTATTCTATTACTTGGTTCTTGTAAAGTAGGTCTGAAATAAACATTGATGGCTCTGTGATACATTGATTTGGAATACTCTGGGTAAGTCCTCATGAGTAGTATACCTGGTTCATATAGCAACCAAGGAACCCATATTTATTTATTCATTTATTTATTCATTCTTTCATTAATTTTTGTTAAGTCTCAAACAGTTCAAACATTTTAAGAGGTTGAAGAGATTCTTTCTTTCTTTCTTTCTTTCTTATTTCCTTTCTTTCTTTCTTTCTTTCTTTCTTTCTTTCTTATTTCCTTCCTTTCTTTCTTTCTTTCTTTCTTTCTTTCTTTCTTTCTTTCTTTCTTTCTTTCTCCCTCTCATTAACTTAAACCAGAATTTAAAAAAAAAATGTCATATTGTATCTACTTTATGGTTTCTACAGTCTTTCTTGGGTAGAATTAACACTGAGATGTGCCAAAGCTCAGGTAGATCACAAAGATATGGCACCTGATGTTGTCTGCCATTGGTAGAGGAAAGCACAGAAACTATGTTGGGTAATGGGGGCTTCAAATAAAATGTACAGAAAGGGCTTAACATTATTTCAGACTCTTGTAAGTGAGAATAATGTTGGCTTTTATTTAATAATTTATTGAAATTTTTAATTGTCTTTAGTCAAAAACTCCTTAGCTCACTCACATAACAATAACATCATCCAAGTCTTTAGACATTTAGTTGCTCGGGCTGTTGCTTTAGATTTCTTTGTTTTTCTTTAAAAATTATTTTTACTATATTAAAGTGTGTGTGTGTGTGTGTGTGTGTGTGTGTGTGTGTGTTGATGTGTGTTTTGATGTATATATGTAAATGCCTCTGCTCTTGCTGTCCAGACCATCAGATCACCATAGAGCTAGAGTTAAAAGATGATTCACCTGGTGTGGCTTCTGGGAATCAAACTCAGATGCTCTTAAAAAGAAAGAGTGTTCTTAACACCTGAGCTACCTCTCTAATCCTGCTCTTTCAAATTCCCAAAAACAAATTTTCAAATTTTTAATTTTAATTAGAATCTAATAGTAGATGTGCGTGTGTGTGTGTGCACGTGTGTAATGATTTACTATTGTTTTCTGAGCTCCTGTAATTAATGTACACTTACAATTGTTATGTTTTCCATTATAGTGATGGAAACATTAAGGCACATAGACAACTGCCACTGTCACTCATCAGGGAGAATTAGCATAGTCATTAGACCCCAAGGAATTTGGACTTCAAAATCTTTTTCAGAAGGTATAGCAGTGATTTTTATTTTCATGTCTCAGAGTTTCAGTGGATCTCAAAATTATAAAGTCTTTTTTGGTTCAAAAAGGACCCAGGAGAGTATGGCATAGACAGTGGCATACTAGCATACATACGCAATTTGCTAAGAACTCATACAGCAAAGAATAGGTACAAATGCAAGTGGCCCACAAGCTGAGAAGTAAAGAAAAGGATAGCAGGACAAAAAAGGCATTTTTGTTGCAAATCCTTAGTTTCATGATGAAAGCAAGTGCTTGAATTCCAGCTGTGATTGTATATTTTTTTCAGAGAACAAAGCTTTATAATAGTATCCTTGTCTCAACTAGACTGACAAATTAACACTTACTGATGGTGGTCCACACCTCTCTACCACATGGGGATGACAGCTGCTGCTAGCAAGCACAGAAGCCAGAATTGCTATAATTTCTTACCAAAAAGAATCTACCTTGTGTCTTCTATGTGCAGTCCTAGAAGAAAATAGATGAACACATACAAATACATTCTTCTTAGAAAATACAAAAATATACTTGTTTATTTATTAGCAGAAATTCGTTTTATTAGAACGAAAAGAAAGTGAGTTCTGGGAACAAAAAATATGCTTGCAAGGAAATGGATATATATATATATATATATATATATATATATATATATATATATAATTGAGTGAACATTATATAATTATAAATACACTCATTATAACCAATATTTGAGAGCTTATAAACTTTATGTGTGCATATCTACAACTTATATGCTGTATGTTTCAATACCCATAGCTTACAATCTTTATCAAAACATCTATTTGCATTTGTAAGTGTGCTCACATATATGGGCTCATGAATGTAGATACAGATAGTCTATCCAGAGAATGGTATTATAAAAGAAATCTACTTCAGAATCAAATATACTTGAACTAGCAACTCAGATCTCACCTCTGCTTCCCAAGTGCTGGGATTAAAGGCATGTGTCCCCATTGCCCAGAATGTTTCCTTTTTTAAAAAATAAAGGATAGTGATAGTATCCACTGTAATCATCGTTATCATAATAGTTCACCTGAGGAAATTAGCAAGAAATTTGTCACAAAGCACAAGATCAATAATGATCATAAAGTTGTGGTCAAACATGCAATTTGACATCTAGTTCCTAAGCATCCACTTTGCTGTAGGATATGTTTGGCATACACTGATAAAAGACTTACAGACACTTGTACATATGCATTGATTTAATTTGCAAAATATATTCTGCATACTTATTTGAACTTTATGGACACCTTTTGAGTTGTATGTTTAGTCATATATAATGCAAATAAATTCAACAAACATTAACTGAGAAATGCTTCAACAAGCCTCTAGGCTGATTCCGAGGGAGTTAAAATAAATAAACTCTATTTAATGCACTTACTCAATATTACTACATTATTTTGGAAGAGAGCAGCACAAAGGCATTCAAATTCCACATGAAATGCAATAGACTGTTATGTGGAAAAAGTGTGAGAGAATCAATTACTTCTGCCTTGGAGGACCAAGGAAAGGATTCACAGGTTAGGAGACAATTGAAATGGACTTCAAGACATGAAAAGGAGCTCATTAGAGATGAAATAGCAGTAAGAGGCAAAAGCCAGTTCAAAGAAATGGTAGCAGGAGCCTGAAAAGAAAGAGTTTCATTTGTGATTGGCTTTTTCTGTCACCTTACAAAGTTGGAACTTTATTTTATGAGTAACGGAGAATGATCAAGGTTGTTTAATTAGGAAAATATCTGTGTTCATCTACACTACAATAAGCCCTTGTACACAAAAGACAGCAGCGTAAGGATATATTACAGGAAGGAAGAGCATGCAGAAGGTAATTGTGTGATTGCAAAAAATGTAATTGTATAATCTCTACCACCCTGCAAAGCATACTCAGAACTGTAATTGCTTCTCATATAACCTGGAAAGGCTTATCTTCTCACTGCTGGCACGTGAGCCTCTGGAACCATTGGTTTTCTTGTCTCTCATTCCCTAAGGCTTTGTAGAAGGCTAGAATAGAATAAATGCACAGTATGTGTAAAGGAAATGAATTAAAGCTAGGTCCTATTATAGTGACTGGAATGGAGACTTGGGAGACTGGGGTCCTTTCTTGGCCATAGGTTATAACTTATATGACAAATTTCCTATCAAAGTCTGGAAGTGTCACTGTGGAATATGCTAGCAATGCTGATGGAAGTCTCTGAATACTTTCTCTCTTTTTCTTTCTATATTGAGGGAATTTATTATGACTTACAGTCTGTAGTCAAACTCCCCAACAATGATCAGGTGTGAATTAGAAATCTCTGAATCTAGTAGTTTCTCAGTCCCACAAGGCTGGTTGAACACTTTCAAGACTTGGGGAACCATGGACAGGGTTAGAATTGGACTAAAATCTAAATATACCAACAGCAAATACATTTCTGAAGTCTTGGACAACTCACTTTTCATATAGGCAATTGTAAATTCTTATCGATGATAAATTGCTATTTACTTATGTAAATATATCATGATAACCTACACAATATGTTTATATTTTCAATAAACATATGAGCCATTATGTGACATTTTCTTCTATGTCTACACCCATGCAGTACCCACTGTAATCTCATCAGTCCTTATATGTAGACACCTGGAAATTTTAAAATATTTTTCCCTCTCGATTCTACCTCTGTCTTGAGTGCTGACTACGTGGCTCCAACTGTCCTTTGAGATGTTCCTCATTTTTTTATTATTAAATGAGAATAATTTGAGCACCTTTGACAGCATTGCTTTGAGTATTTAATGAGTGTGATATTTTTAAATGCACAGAATTATTCTGGCTACATACTAGCTTGAGTTATGCGGAGTTACCATAATAGGTTAAGTGTTGTTCGGTTCTTATTTTACTATCAGTTTGTTTGCCTTGGTTATTAACAACATTCCAGATTTATTACTCTCCACAATAGTGTGGCAATAATTGGCATAACTTATGAACACATGCCCCAGAACCCTAATTCTGTGATCTGGCAGATGGATGATTCTAAAATTTACTTTCAAGGAAGGTTGCCACCCTCAAAATATTATTGAAATGTGTTTTCCAAAACATAAGCTGCCAGAGATGTCACCTGTGGCCTTATTGCTGAGCTTCAGTTGTACCAAATGAATTATCTTATCCACCACAATTATAGTCACATTTCCATGACTACAAAAAAAAAAAAAAAAAAAAAAAAAACTAAAACACTGGATATGAACAACTTTAAAAGAAGAAAGGTTTTAGTCGTCCCATTGTTCCAGAGGCTTCAGTCTTTTGATCAATTGAGTTTGTTTCTTTAGGTTTATGATTAGGTAGTGTGTGAGCAGACTGTTTACCTCAAAGTTAGCTGAATGACCAAAGAAGCGTCTGGATGTAGAAGGCCTATTGAAAGGGCTGAAATCCTTTTCCAACTAAGTCATATGCAGTGGTACATGACTGTCATCCCATTACCTGGGAAACTGATAGTTAAGATCATGAATTCACTTTAGTGAAAGTCAATTAAAAAATACTAAAAAGCTGGGATTGAAGTACTTCCACCCAGCTTACCTTTTCAGAGTTGATTGAACCTCAAATAAACCAACTCCATTTACATGTCATTAAAGATGCACACAGCTCTGCATACAGGTGTTTTGATAAATCAGGGAAGTTGTTTCAGATCCTGGCTGCAAGCCTTTATTGCAAACATAAAAGAAAACAACCATTTTTAATTTTTATATATCATGTATAGTTCTCAACCTCCTTCACAAAGGAAATCTCTGCACCCTGCGTCCATTTGATGGCCAGGTGAGCCCTGTGGGAGGATGCTAAGAGCATCCCAGCAAAACTTTGCCCACCTTGAATTTACTGATTATAATCACACCTCAAAGTGATGGTCTAGAGATTAATTATCTCACCCTTACTTTGCCATTTTAAATAGAGAAATAGAAATGAGAAAGAAAAAAATGTAAAAGCTCTTATATGAGTACAAATTTGATTCACAAAGACCTACAGGAGCTGTCTGTGGTATTTTCTTTCCCTTTACACAATCAATGTTTCTTTAGTTAGAGAGAGACTCCAATCTATCAGCCTGCTGCGAGTACCCCTTTGAAATCTTCAGGGTGATAATTTAAGTGAAGTAGAAATGGAGAGAAGGAAAAGGTCACATCCTTGGAAATCTTTTGTGATAAAGGATTTTTCCTGGCTGCTTAATAAGATGGCACAGAGGGGATCAACATTACAATTAAGTTTGCAATCTTGTTGTACCTAGTGACTGGGTCTAAATATTATCTTAGTCCCCTTGCCTCAATAAGGCTGATAAATTCCTCTGCCACTCCTTACCCTGTGAGAGGACTTATTCAGATGTCAAGCTGCATCTAAAGGAAGTATTGTTTCCTTGTTCAGCTCTTTCTTTACACACATGATCAAATTGTCTGAGAACTGTAAGTGCATTCCAGATTTATTTAGTGTGTTCTAATTCCCTTGGACTACACTGCCTCTGCTAAGTGGAGAATAAAAGACAAAAAACCGAGTTGAATGTTGTCTGATCTTTAGGTGATTCGTTTGTTTAGATGCTTATTAGCTGTGTCGCTTGTGTTCCCTGATTCTGACTTTCGTCCTTGAGGCTTGGTAATTCTGGCCTGGAAACTGTGCTGAGTGCTGCTTGCTTTGCAAGCTAATCAAGATAAGGTGATGTCTTCTTCCACCTAGATCACATCTTCTTCCTATTCACTAAATTACTTTTTAGAATAAAACTAATGGGTTTGTTAGGAATTTTGTTTACATTTACATGTTACTTGTTCTAATTCCTTCTTTCCATCCCCCATCCAGTTAGAGTGGCATTTGGTGGTCCCGGTTCATTTCTTTTCATAGAGAGTAACTTCTTCTGTTTTCCTGTCACTTTTTAAAAATAATTTTATTCGTTATTTTCTTCATTTACATTTCAAACGCTATCACTATACCCTCCCCCTCCCCTGCTCCCCTGCCCAACCACTCCCACTTCCTGGCCCTGGTGTTCCCCTGTATGGGGCA
>NC_034590.1:65965591-65987533 GCF_900095145.1 Mus pahari
GAGAGAGAAAGAATGTGATATATGTCATAACTGATATGGTAGATTCTGGACTGATTTATGCAGTGACTGCAACTAGTTTACATTACTACTATCAGAGTAGATGAGTTTCTTAACTGCACAAATCATTTGTTTTTGTTATATTCTTGATGATAGCCATTATGACTGGAGAGTCTCACCAGCCATTACTTAGCACTTAAGTCCTAATCATGATAAGGACAACATATATTAGTAAAAAGTTTGTCTATATGGGAAAGGTATTTTCCAATTACCTTCCATTATACTTTCACACAAGAAAAAGTACGAGTTCATGTCCAGTTGAACAAAATCCAAGGCTGAGAATCTTATCATGTTGTCAGAGGAATTGAGAATCAGAGAAGAAAGACACAGGTTAATTTCACCTACAAGATACAGGTCTTTCTTTGAAGGTATTGTCCAGGTCCCCCCTTGAGTTATCAGTAAGACAGCATGAGACCTGTTAGAGGGAATATAAACCTGTAATACCTTACCCACAATTCTTCAGTACCCAACTCTCTCAAAGTTGTAAGATTTTTCAAAACTCAAGTTGTAGTAGAATCTGAAACAAACATTATTAATCTCCCTTAGCGAATACTGGTAATGATGTGCTCCAAAATTCTTTAAAATTGTGACAACAGGATCTTCTCTCGAGCTTAATGGAACATAATATAATAAAGACGTACATTGGCATGTCTATGTAAAATAATACTTCCCTCATCCACCAACTCTCCATACAGTACCATAGTTTTTAGGTAAATGTTCTATTTTTATTAACAACATACTAAATAGTGTGAATAAGGTGTGGGTATAAGAGAACATAGAGTAAGTCAAGAGAATATCAAGATATCCCTTGCTTCTGGAAACACTACTGACTGGATAAACAGAATGCTGCTTATACTCAAGGATTTAATTCATTCAGTGGACAGTCTTTATTAAGCACTAACTGGATTTCAGGCATCTTTCTTGATATTGGATTACAGCTGGAGTTATAACACAGCATGCTATCATAGTAATGTTCTTCCTCTGTACGTTTCTAGTATTTACAGAACGGCCACAGGTCATTGTTCTACTTGGCAAGGTAGATATGCACTGGAGACACAGAGTAGTGAATTTTATTGGTGCACTGATAAGGTAGCAGAGACAGGAAAGTCAAGTCAGGCAGGTATACATGAAAGAACACGTTCACAATCCCATTATTCCATTATTGTTGTGTGTAGAAACATGCACAAAAGCCATTTATTTTCTCTGTGGGTTTGATGACAGCATCACAGTAGGTTTCTCATAAGTTGGATGAAAAAAGATGACTATGGTGTATTTTAGTAAAGCAGAGAATCTGGTTCATCGATTTAAATTAGTTCTGCTCAGGGCAGAACCTGGAAGTGCCCTGAGTGAACAAATCCTCTACAATCCTGGCTGCTGGTTCTATTCTTGACTTAGCTACTTTATAGGTAAGTCATCTTTATGGACCATACCATGCTTTGATCCATACTTGCCCATCCCAGGGAACTAATAGTACCTATTCTGTAAGAATAAGTAAGTAGCTACATGTTATGGTGGCAGGCAACAATTAGTGCTTAAAAATTGAGATTATAAAAATGCACAAATCCCTGCTTTCATTTTGGCTATTAAATGGCATCACCTGTTACCAAACTATAAATTATGTGATTATTTAGTTGTATTCAATATCTGTCACATCTCTCGGATGATTTTAACACCATGATGTGATTATATATTGAACACAATCCCTAATACACACATCTAGTAATACTAGGTTTCAGCAAATATACATTGAAAGGTAGACATATGGTAAATGACAGAAAGGAGAAATTGCAGTGTATTTTTTAGCCTACAAGTAATCACCTATAGCCTTCTTTGTCGTACTTTTATTAACTATTTTTCTTGGTAGCTTTTAACTTCAAAAATTATTCCCTGCATTTAATTTTTATTTGTTATTTTATTTATTTACATTTCAAATGTCATCACCTTCCTGGTTTACCCTAGGCAAAGTGCCCATCCCATTCTCCTTTCCCCTGCTCTTCCACCCACCCACCAACTCCCTGGCATTCTCCTATTTTGGTGCACAGAGTCTCCACAGGACCAAGGACCTCCCCTCCCACTGATTCCAGATAAGGCAATCCTCTACTGCATACGCAGCCATGGGTCTCTCCATGTGTATTCTTTGGCTGGCGGTTTAGTCCCTGAGAGATCTGGGGAGGTCTGGTTAGTTGATATTGTTGTTCTTCCTATGGGATTGCAAACCCCTTCAGATCCTTCAGTCCTTACCCTACCTCCTCCATTGTGGTCCCTGCGGTGCTCAGTCTGATGTTTGGCTGTGTGAATCTGCATCTGTATTGGTCAGGCTCTGGCACAGCCTCTCAGAGGACAGCTATAACAAGCTCCTGTCAGCAAGCACTTCTTGGCATCAGCAACAGTGTCTGGGTTTGGTGTCTGCACATGGGATGGATCCCCATGTGAGGCAGTCTCTGGAAGGCCTTTCCTTCAGTCTCTGCTCCACTCTTTGTCCCTGTATCTCCTTTAGACAGGAGAAATACTGGGTAAATATTTTTGAGATGGTTGGGTGGCCCCATCCTTCAACCGATGGCTGTGCCTAACCTCTGGATATGGTCTGTACAATTTCTCTCTCCCCTTTGTTTAAAAACTTTGATTTCTAGACAGAATGGTCTAGTTTTTAGTCGAGCTTCTGTTTAATTTAACAAAAACCAAGTTGTTTCCCCGTGACAATGCCCCAGACTAATAGCTTTGTCTAGGCACATTGGCTAAGAATTTAATTTCACACATTACACACAATCAGCATTGAGTTATCAGAATCTTATTTCACACCTCCTTCATGGGAAACTTTAATCTTATTAGCCCACATGCACAGTCCAATACTCTGAAACAAGGTCCAGTCAGAGCTTAATGGGCAATAAAGGGAGGAGAAGTGACAAAAGGAAACATAAAACAAGTGTTTGCTCCCATTTTTCTTTTTCTTTCAAATTTATTTTATTTATTTAAATTCCAGCCATTGTCTCCACCCCCCTTCCAGGTACACAACTCCCATATTTCCTCATACCATTCCTCCTCTCCCTTGCCTCCAAGAGGGTGCACCCACTAGACCTCCCCTTTCCTGGGGCCTCCAGTCTCTAGAGGATTAAGAGAATGTTCTCCCACTGAGGTTAGACCTGGCAGTCCTCTGCTATATATGTGCTGGCAGGGGTGGTGGTGGGGCGCCGTGGTGCTTGGACCAGCCTCTGTATGCTGCCTGGTTTGTGGCTCAGTCTATGGGGTTGCTCTCCCCTTAAGCTACTTCAATCCATCACCTAATTCAGCCATAGGCATCCCAGCCTTTTGTCCAATAGTTGGATGTAGGTATCTGTCAGTGGGCATCTGTCTCAGTCAGCTGGTGGTAGGGCTTCTCAGAGGACAGACATGCCAGGCTCCCATTTCTTAATTCAGTAAGGCAAGCAGGGATCCACTGTATCCTTAGGCCAAGATTTAAGCAGTGTCCCAGGAAGCTTCTGTGAGAGTGGAAACAAAGCTTCTAGCACCTGCTCCTCTTTTGATCTACAAAGAGTTGAAATGCAGGCTACCAAACAGCTGGAACCAATCACTTGCATCTGCAGGGATGCTGTGTCCTCTCCTTTTCAAAAGTCTACATTCATCAGACATTAAGGACTTAAATCCTCCCTTTAAAATCCCATGACAAGTTTCTAAGAGTCACTGTGAGTGAAAGATCCTGAGTATGCCTGTGTTGTACTTGACCAGCATGTGCTCATTCATGCAAACCCAGTGTCACAATTCTAGCCATGGGTTCTACTGATTATTTCTGCATTTCCCCAACCCACCTCTTTCCATTTGCCACTGGCTGCTTATTTGGGTGAGGCCCCCATTATCTTTTGATGAATTCTTATTAGTATGAGCTTTTCTCTTCATTATATTCTCCTCCAAGCACACTTTCCACATGTAAACTTGCTTATAGTTCACCATACCCTAGCACGTCAAAACAATACAAAAACTGAAACAAACATCAAATGTTCCATGTAGAAGACAATGTCCTAAAATTTGAAATCTTCTACTTTTCTCATAAATTTCTTTACTCCAGACTTGGATCTCAGCATACTACATTACAAACTCATTTTGTTAATAGGTTAGGTGGGTGTTTATTTGTTTGTTTGTTTGTTTGTTTTGGAGAGCATTGAATATCTATCACTTGAACCTTTTTCTCTCTACATCTTCAGCTGATCTCTTAAAATTATTACTGATAATACACACACACACACACACACACACACACACACGCTCACACACACACACACACACACACACACACACACACACTCGTAAATGTACTTAGCTTTGTGCATATGTATCTGGGGATTACCACTTGTGAATAGACAATCTAAGTGGGAGTTCCTACCTGTAGTCCAGGGGACACTAGTTGATGTTTTCTCATATTGCAAACACTTGTAACTTACCAGATGGCATGAACTCTCCCTCTCACTGGCCCTTTTACACCTTATATCCTTGATAAGTTAAATTAGCCATTATTCATTACTCTGACATTAGCAATTTAATGATTTTTTTTTTTTGCAAGCTGTGCATGGCAAATACAGAAGTGGATGCTCACAGTCAGCTATTGGATGGAACACAGGGCCCCCAACGGAGGAGCTAGAGAAAGTACCCAAGGAGCTGAAGGGGTCTGCAACCTTATAGGTGGAACAACAATATGAACTAACCAGTACCCCCCAGAGCTCGTGACTCTAGCTGCATATGTAGCAGAAGATGGCCTAGTTGGCCATCATTGGGAAGAGAGGCCCCTTGGTCTTGCAAACTTTAAATGCCACAGTACAGGGGAACACCAGGGCCAAGAAGTGGGAGTGAGTGGATAGGGGAGCAGGACAGGGCTAGGGTATAGGGAACTTTTGGGATAGCATTTGAAATGTAAATAAAGAAAATATCTAATAAAAGCAAAGATTTGAAACACATTACTTCTACAAAATATATGTATTTTTTCTATGACCAAGGGCACATTCTTGCATCTCAGGTCAGATAGGTGGAGTTAAGTAGGTTAGTGGTAATTAGGCTGCACTTTCTAATGTTCAATATTCATCAGCTTAAAACTGCTTTAAATCAGTTTTGACTGATACAGTAGGCTCTCTTTTTTGTGTGATTTCATTTTTGTAGTAGTCTAGTCCGTAAATATAACTTTTATTTGCTTGACGTAATTGTTACCTCAGAGGTTTAATGTCTCCATTTGTTAAACTAAGCCTAGTCCTGAAAGCTTGTCCCATCCAACAATCTAATATCAAGGACTGATACTTGCTGCAGAATAAGCTCACCCTTTCTTGGTCTTTCTGAACACTCACTGGCTGGTTCAACTCAGTTGTTTTGGCTCAAACTCCTCTCCCAGCTAACCTATTCAATCTGGCTTTTGTCTCTCAGCCTCTGAATTCCCCTGCTCAGCTTCAAACTAACTCTAGCAATCTCTTCTAATTACCTGGCTCATTCTCATTCTCTGACACAGTCTGATTCTACTTGGGTCTTGCTTGTTCTTTCTTCAAGCTGTCTCTGTAAAACTGTCTTGATAAAACTGCCGTCTTCTCTTTTCTGTGCTGCTCTAGGCTCCCTCTCAACCATACTGCACTGCTCTCTGTGAGCTCTACTGAGTTCCTGTACTCTACTCTTTCTCCTGGCTGCCTGCCTCTTTCTTAAGTAGCTTCCCCTTCCTTTCTCTTCTCAAGAGAACTAGGCATATCTGATTCTTTCAAGTCTTTCTCTGATTCATCACTTTTTCTGCCACTTAATTAGACATCGCTTTTAGATATGGGTGCTTCCATCTACAGACTAACTTTTTCTTTTTGACTTTCTTTTTATTATTATTATTATTTTCTTTATTTACATTTCAAATGTTATCCCGAAAGTTCCCTATACCCCACCCCCGCCCGACTAACTTTACCTTCATTGTTTGGGGTTGAAGGTGTGTCCTAAGGACATGTCTGTATTCCAGACAGAGGGGTTAAAAGTGTGTGATAAGGCACCACATCTTAAAGAAGAAGGTTTAAATATCCTGTAACACTAGTCCAGATATGAGAGCATAAATGTTCAACAACTATTTCAATTTAGCCTGAGAGCTGGCTACATTGCTTTTGTTAATATTAGGCCAGAAGATGTACCTGAATGAAAGAGCTGGTGAACTATATCCCTTCTTTTAATACAAGGACTCACAATGCTATCTTAGAAAAGCAATGAAAATAGGGAGTGATTTATAGAATGTTTATATATGATTGAGCCATTTTTAAATGTCATATATCCTATGAGTCAACAAAGACATACCTGAGCATAGTCATGCTACTTCTCTGAACATGTAGGCAGTACTTAGTACATAATGGTGATCTGTTTATTGACGCTGGTGTAATTTGAACAAGTTATAGTAACTATCATATTCATATTTATAGTTGTGAAAATCTCCAAAAACAGAAAATATTTTCATTGTGCTTACAATATGTTAGCTATTTTTTAAAAGAGCTGGATGAAGAGCATTGGTATCAATGACAATAAAAGTATATAATACACAAAATACACAGAATAAAACACCATTGGGGAGGTGCTGTGTTTTGCTTACCACTAAATAGATCTGAAGACCTAATGAGAAATTCAAAGCCACAAGGGGCTCACTTGCTCACCCAAGACAGAAAAATCTGCTCCTTCACTTCTTCTCCTGGATGCGATCTCTCTGGTGTTCTTTTATCATTTAAAAGGCTATTGAGAAGGATGTGTCTCTAACCTTTGCTTACATACCACTTTATATTGCAAAAGACTTTTGGGGAAGGACCATCCATGTGAGAGATTCAGTCTTTATGAAAATCTTTCCCAATGTGTTCACAATTGCAAGAACAAGAGCCTTTCTTTGCTGCCATAGTTACTGTTTATATTTTTTAGTAAATTTCATTTTCTTTGTGTAGTTGATCAGATTCTGCATTCTTGAGAGATGTCTATCTGGTGTCTAACAGCTTTATGTCTCTGAATAAATAAGTGTATAGAAGTATCAGCTTGATTTTAGGTAATAGAAATGAAGGAAACGTATAAAAATGAAGGATTGCATCAAACAGAATTAATCTGGAAGTTTTGTTGGCATGAAGTGAACTCTCAGGACTGATGAGTCTAGCACTCATTGAACTGACTGGAGGACTGATGCACACTGTATCTTCTTCCAGGATGAGACACTTCAGCATATGGTTTTTAAAGTCCTTCATGTCTAGGAGTTGGTTTGGCTCTCTACAAATACTATACAGTTGTGTTTTCTTCTATGCAGTTGGCATGCCACTAAAAACATGCCTGCAAATTGATTTTATTTTGCAAATGAAAACCTAATTAGAATACACTAGGGGGAACTTGCAAGTCAAGGAAATCCTTGTATGGGGTGAAAACTGCTTATTCTCTTGAGAGTAAATAATCCTTCACGTATCTGGTTTGTGAATTTAAATTTTTGTGCAATGAGTTTCATGTAACTGTGCTGCTCATCTGTGCGCTGGGAAACACCTGGGGGAATTCATTAAAATCAGTTTAGTAATAATCCTTTACTGAGTAACTCTCACATACCCCCATCACATCAGAGTTCTGCAACTTGAAAACATCACACTTACTAGTGAAGATAATTTTTTATGTCCTGTTATCTAACTTTTCTGCAAAACTAGTTGGTTAAGAGTCAAACCTCCTGAATCTTAGATACTGCCATAAGACAGGAAGCTTGACTACAGTGGGAAAGTACCTATAGCAAATTGATCAGCCAGTTTAAAACAAGTCTACTTTTTTATAGTGTACATAATTGTAACAAAAGCATTTTAGCCAGGCGTGGTGACTCATGCCTTTAATTCCAGCACTCGGGAGGCAGAGGCAGGTGGATTTCTGAGTGCGAGGCCAGCCTGTTCTACAAAGTGAGTTCCAGGACAGCCAGGGCTATACAGAGAAACCCTGTCTCGAAAAAACAAAAATAAACGAACAAACAAACAAACAAAAAAACAAAAACAAAAAACAAAAAAAAAGTATTTTAAAAATCTACATGCAACTCCTGTACAGAAGTTAAGAAAAATACCATAGAGGTGTAGACTCTATGTAGGCACTCTTTTTACATTTCTATGTTCAATGTGCAGATGCTAGCTCCAGCAAACAGGACTTACTATAAATTTGTGGAGAACATCCTCCTATAGTCTTGGTAAAAGTATGGGTTGTCAAAGAATACACATAGAGGGACCCATAGCTCCAGCTGCATATGTAGTAGAGAATTGCCTTATGAGGCATCAATGTGGGGCAAGTCCCTTGTTCCTGGAGAGTACCAATACCCCAGCATAGTCAAATGCTAGGGTTGTGAGGCAGGAGTGGACTGGTGAGTGTGAAAGCACCCTTATAGAAGCAGGAGCGAGGAAGGGATGGGATAGGTGGTTTGAGGAGGGGAAACTAGGAAGAAAATAACCAAAACCAAAAGTAGTCTGGGTTATTTAGAGGTTCCCATGGGACCTCTTTGGCCCAAAACTCATATGATCATACTAAAACAGAAACTTCTTTTGACCTGTCAAAAACTATATAATTAAAAATGCTCATTCTCTTTGTCTACTTGAAATTCTCCTGGTATCTGGGACTCTAGAGTCCACTGCTGGAAAATGACATATTTACATCAAGCTCGTTTATTATAATGTATATGTCTTTCGATGGACTTTTGTCTTGAGACATCAGTGCTAGTGGTTACTTCTAGCTTCCTTTGGATGATTGTTCTCTTCTGCTTTCGCCAGTGCCTTTCCTGGATGGAATGGATGTTTCCTATCTCTGTACCTTTCTTTGACTCCTGCTGGTCTCCGTGGTGATCATTCCTTTTAGGTCATTCCTGTGACATTGAATATGGGAGTTCACCTCACTATGCTCTTGTCTTACAATATTTGTTTATGTCTTATTATTTTATATTGACTGTGTTTCGCACAGAACCTAAAAACACTAAAGTGTAATTCTGCTACTTTTCCTCTCTTTTCTTCTGTTTGTTGTGTGCATGGTCATTAACATATGCACATGCGACCCGCCCCTACACACACACCACTCATGTACCCACACACACACACTTTTAGTTAGGAAACACATTGTTTGATGCTCTGAAGCATTCTTTTATCTTACCCCAATAGTCACCAGACTTCAGAGTAACTAGCACATAGTATAAAGAAATTAGAGAGGTCTTCACTTTACCATTCAACATGGCTACAAGGTCCCAGGGGTTCTTCAGACACAGAAGCAAGCATTTTCTCTGAGCAGAACACTTTACATCTTCAGTTGTAAAATCAATACACAACTTACTGAAAAAGTGAGCCATTTCTATATTTTGTGTTGTATTACAAACAATTTCATCCAAAGGTGAGTGAACATGACCTTTCCATTTGTAAAACTTGTTAATTAAGCATATTTCTCATTTGTGCTAAGGAGTTAAAAATATTTTAAAAACAAAACAAGCTTGAGATTTATTTTCTAAAATGCTCATCACAGAGAAGCCCTTTCTAGAATTCCTGGGCACTTCACGTCACCTATTCTTGCAATGAAGTTGAGTGTGTGCTACAATGTTTAAATACTTTGAAAATGTATGGGAAGCTAATAGTTTTGAAATCGTCTTTTTCCAAATAAATTTAAAGTTCATTATATTCTCAGTTAGGTTGAAGTACTACTCATTAATATTTAAAAATTTTTAAAAATTAGCTTTCCCCAAGGAAAGTCACACCAACTTTTAGCCCAATGCAAACTGGATCGCCCTGAAAACACACATACATCACATACATTAAACATCATATGGGCTGAACTGGATATATTCATATATATATATATATGTGTGTGTGTGTGTGTGTGTGTGTGTGTGTGTGTGTGTGTGTGTATACAAATACAGAAAACACACACACATAAGAAAGGGAAGGGGAAATGGTATCACTATATTATAGTGTCAAAACCTAAGGACACATTTAAAAATAAGTCAAATAATATTAGCAAATGCTTTCATAAATGAAACTATACTCATAGATATTAACAATTAGAAATTATTTTCTGCAGTAAATAGCCTAAAACAAATGACTGAAAAATCTATGATCGTTGTGCTTCAACTTTCTCACCATGCTATAAGACATTGAAGTACATAATATTGTTCCTTCTAGCCTTTGTCTACTAGAATTCTTCATGTGCATTCCATGTCTTATTGCCTATACAATTTAAAACTACGAGATTTTGCACAGTTTTCATGTTTAAAAGTAATTTATGTGTGTGGAAGTCATTTCTGTTTTATCTATGGTAGTGCCTAGGCAAGGAGAATGCTAATGATATGACCGAATTATATTTCTGAATCATCAGTTTACATTTACTATTCACTCACCACAATTTTATCTGTTCTTGTAGATCATAGGAATGTGCAATATTAAATAGATTTGTCTCCACTAATCTATGTAACTTTTGGTTTATGAGATTAATACAAAATAGGCATCTATGTAGTTTGATCTTTATTAATCCTGTATGACATACTAATTTGTGAGTAAGCTATATATAACAGAACCAATTTTTGAATAATGGACACCCCAATTGTTTACCTTTACACTTGTTAATAACAATGATATTGTATAGGCATATTTACATATGACTTTTGGTTTACATCAGCAGTATATTGGCCCCGATATAATTCCCTAGAAGTCTTATTACAGATTGTTGAGTATGTGTACTTTCAAATTTACAAAGTACCTGGAAACTATTTTCTAGAATTGGTGAATTAAAAATACTTCTGTCAGTAATCTCACATTCACTGACATTGTTTCTGGACTAGTTCATGTTGAATATTGCCAGACATCATGAATAATCACAAACTTGGTGAGAACAAAATGGTATCTATGCGTTAACTTCCATTTTATTAATAAAAACCAGCACAGATTTTATGTTGAGTGAAAGCTTTTGTATCACAATCATACTCTGTAAAAAACATGCTCGTATCTTGAGGGTTTTCTGTATCTACTATTATCTTTATGTAATATTGCTAGTAATCCTTTCAATGTTAAGGTTATGACTTTCTTATCAGTAAACACAGTCAAGATATCTACTTGCTTGAGGCCTTCATTTCGGTTCCCTGGTGGAAAGTGTATTAATACTTATTTTCACATTTGTTACATTAATAAACATTTTCATATACCTGAGAGATGAAGGTACTTTGGCTACTTTTATTTTTAAAAGTTAGACTTTCAATTTTCAATTTATATAAGTAAAAAACCTAGAAGTAATGATGTTTTACATTGCCAATGAAGAACATTTATATATCTTATATCAATATCAATGTATATGTCTATATCTCTATCTATCTATCTATCTATCTATCTATCTATCTATCTATCTATCTATCTATCTATCTAAGATCTTGTCAGTTTGCTGCATATTAGCAATGCTTCCTTACAACTTGACTACATTTACTACCCAGAATATGCCTTCTACCCGTGTGTGTGTGTGTGTGTGTGTGTGTGTGTGTCTGTGTGTTTCTGTGTCTGTGTCTGTGTCTGTATCTGTGTATATAGTCCTATTTTCTAAGTTCTATGATCTTTTTATTGTTTATCTATTTCTAAGTCAGCGCCTATAGCAATCCTTGTATGAATTATTACCTGTTTTAAAAAGAGGAATTAGATCTCTCTACTTTCTTGCTTCAGAAGTGTCCAGATCATCCTAAGACCTCTGTTCATTTATGTAACGTTGTTTTATACTTTTGTCAATGACTATGTCAAATCCTGTTTGCATATTTATTAGCTGTTTATTGAACCATTGATTAGATGCTAGAATATGATTCCAGAAAGCTGCTGAATCTCTCTCAATATATATGGCATGAATTTCTAATTATTTTGACACATTTTGCATTCTGCATTTATTTTCATAACTCTAGTAAAATAAAATTGATATATAATATACTATGCATGGAAGTTTAATAGATTGTGATTACATATATATATACATACATATATATGTATATATATATATATGTATTTATATAATATGTATGATACATGTACACACACACACATACACATCATTATCACAGTAAAAATAATGACCTGATTCTTTCCTGTGTTTTATGACAACTTTTCTATGCTTACTTCCTCTTTTAATGGATTTTATAATTTTCTCCCTATACATCATACCTTTATGAAGTATTTTGTCACTTTGCCTTTTATTTTCTTTTTACAAAAATTTTCTGTTTGTTCTTTGTCAGTTGCATAGACATATAATACATACTCTAATAGTAAAAAACTCCCTTAATATTCATTCCCCACAGTAGCGTCCTCTTCCTTACAAGTTTCCTCATATCCACCTTTTCTGTTATGTCTGTTTTTGTTTGTTTGTTTTGAAACTCATTCAGTTTCACCAAGATTTTTTATATGACCATGGGTTTGAAAACAATCCCAGTCATTGGAATGGGATATGATCCTCTTTAGTAGGTAGGTACTCAACTAAAAGCAATGACTGCCCATCTCCCAGAATGCACCAGTTGTCAATAATTCACTGGGGTGTTGAGTAGAACCCATGAAATTTTCTCCAGCTCATGATTCACCAAAGATAGACAACCCAAATGAAGAATTAAATATGTCTCTTTTCAATTCTAACTCTAAATTTTCAATTTAGAAATAATACTGCATTTCTATGCAAAATGAATGTGTGTCATAATAATAAAGAAACTTTAAAGGCAAAAAAGTGTTAGATATCTTCATTACATCCTTCATCCTTATTAAATGTCCATTTAAACTTTGCTTTGTTTCTTTGTCTTATTTTTGGTATTATCATTTCATATATTTCTAATTGATCCATTCAAATTTGTATTTACTAAAATAATGTTGATTTAGCCTAAAGATACCGTTTCTTTGTACCTGCCTTAAGGATACCACTGATTGTTGTTCTTCCCCAGTTTAATCTTTGCTTTTCTACCATTATTATTGTACTTTTCTGTTCACAGATTCCCCCATAGCCGTGGAAAAGACAAGTCTTACTGTAGTTGTTTTATTTACATAACATGATTTCTACCATTTTGTTTTTAGCTGATCTTCTCTTAGTAGTGCATGGTTTACTCTGATATGTCCACATGTAGACTTTAATTTTTTTGATACTGATATAACTACAACACTTCTTTCTCCTCTTTACTTCCTCCAAGCCCTCCAGTGTACCCCTGCCTGTTTGCCTCAAATTCATTAATTATTTTTCCTTGTTATTGTATGCATGTATATATGCATTTGTAGGCACATTTATATTATTTTTATTAGATACTTTCTTTATTTACACTTCAAATGTTATCCCCTTTCCTGGTCTCCCCTCCAAAATCCCCCTATCCCCTCACAGTCCACCTGCTCACCAACCCAACCACTCCTGCTTTCTGGCCCTGGTATTCCCCTATACTGGAGCATAGACCCTTCACAGGACTAAGGGTCTATATTCTTAAGTATAAGTTTTTGATACAAGATTATATATATATATATATATATATATATATATATATATATATATGTGTGTGTGTGTGTGTGTGTGTGTGTGTGTGTGTGTATGTGTGTGTATTATTTTTTTCTGAGATGATCATTGACATTGGACATCCAATTTGGTGTGCTCTTCCCTAGGGGAAACCACTTCTCTTGCTCCCAGCTTTACTGCATTTTCTATTGTAGAGTTGAGAACCCTTGGGCTTTGCCCCATCCAGTTGAGCATGTTCCTTGGTTTACCCTTGTTCCTGTCATTTTAAGGCATTCATGTTGGTGTGATTGTATGGTCATAGCTTCTGTTATTATTAGGAGACCTAATCTCACAGCAAACTTCCTGCTGCCCCGGCTCCTATATTCTTTCTGCCAAACTTTCACAGTATTCTCTGAGTCTTAGGTGCAGTATTTTTTTTTTAAATGTATACATTTGAATGACTGATTGGGGTATCTGTTTACTAACTATAATAATTTGTGTCAGTCAAGAAACCTCGAAGTAGAGAGTCAGAAAAAATTTAGCAATATATTCCACACTTCAGTTAGATAGGTATAAGTAATTTATACCTGAAATTACAAGACAGGTTATGTATACATAAAAATCCTCTACTATGTAGCTCAAATAGGTAGACTTTAAATATTTTCCTTATAAAGAAATGATGAGTGTTTGAGAATATAAGGATCTTCAAAGGAATTCCCATTTTTTATTAGTTATTTTGTTTATTTACATTTCAAATGTTATCCCGCTTCCTAGTCTCCCCTCCACAAGTTCCCTATCTGCTTCTCCCTCCCCCTGCCTCTATGAGGGTGCTCCCCCAACCACCCACCTAATCCTGCCTCAGTGGCCTAGCCTTCCCTTATCCTAAGTCATCAAGCCTCCACAGGACCAAGGGGCTCCCCTCCCAGTGATGCCAGATAAGACAATCCTCTACTTCATATCCAGCTGGAGACATGTGTACTCCTTAGTTGGTGGTTTAGTCCCTGGGAGTTTTTAAGGGTTCTGGTTGATTGATATTGTTGTTCTTCCTATGAGGGTACAAACTCCTTCAGCTCCTACAGTCCTTGCCCTAACTTCTGCATTGGGGTCCCTGCTTTTAGTCCAGTGTTTGGCTGTGTATATCCGCATCTCCATTGCTCTGGCTCTGGAAGAGCCGTTCAAGGGACAGCTATACCAGGGCTCTCCTGTCAGTAAGTACTTCCTGGCATCAGCAATAGTGTCTGGGTTTGGTGTCAGAAGATGGGATAGATCCCTAAGTGGAGCAGACTCTGGATGGCCTTTCCTTCAGTTTCTGCTCCACTCTCTGTCTGTGCATTTACTTTTGACAGGAGGAATTCTGGATTAATATTTTTGATGTGGGTGTGTGGCCCCATCAACTGTGGGCTATGCCTATGCACTGGATATGATCTCTGTAGATTCTGTCTACCCTTTGTTGAGTGTTTTGACTGAAGTCCTCCCTGTTGGGTCCTGGAAACCTCTTGGGTCCCTGGCATCTGGGACTTTCTAGTGGCTACCCACAGTTCCCTGTCCAGCATTACTACACACATACTTTCAAATTCCTGACCCTCTGTACTTCTCCCACATCTCCTCCCATATCTAAACTGCCCCCGCTTTTCTGTCCCCCTCCTCTCTCCCTCCCAAATCGTTCTCTCCCTCTAATTTCCAGAGATTATTCTCTTCCCCTTACTAAGTAGGACTGTAGCATCCACTCTTTGATGTAATCTTCTTTCTTCTTTGGTTTCATATGGTCTGTGAGTAGTATCATACGTATCCCAAGCTTCTTTTTGGCTAATATCCATGTATCCGTGAGTGCATACCATGTGTTATCTTTTGTGACTAGGTTACCTCACTCAGGATGATATTTTCAAGTTCCATCAACTTGCCTGCAAAGTTCATGAAATCATTGTTTTTAATAGCTCAGTATTACTTCATTGTGTAAATGCACCACATTTTCTGTAATCATTCCTCTGTTGAGGGACATCTGGGTTCTTTCCAGCTCCTGGCTATTATAAATAAGGCTGCTATGAATATAGTAGAGCATGTGACCTTATTATATGTTGGAGCACCATTTGGGTATATGCCAAGGAGGGATATAACTGGGATTTCTTTCGAATATATAAATATATATTTCTTTTGTATCTATATGTGTATATATATATATACATATATATATACATATATATATATGTATATATATATATATATTTGTATGTGTGTGTGTGTGTGTTATGTGCAGTAAATTCTTTTCCTTATTTAGTGTTTCCTATATTTGCTGCTCTTATACTCCAAGTATGACTTTTGAGAATTTCTACTGATGGATGCTTTCAAAGTCTCTTCATTGTCTATGCATTTGGTAATTGATGATTATCAGCTAATCTTTAATTGTACCTTCTATAACATATCCTGAGGATACTTAATAAGATTTATTTCCTTCAAGGAGACACTACAGTTTTCTTTGTATAGTCCATCAATTAAAATACTGTGGGAGATAAATTTTAGGCAAGGCTTTACAGTTTTCCTGTACAAATAAAATATCTAAGGTGATAGATATGTCAATAATTCCCATTTGATTATTATGAGTTACTATCAAATGTGGAAAATCATATTGTATACCACAGATAAATGTAATTGCTATTTCATAGTTAAAATAAATAACGAAATTTGTTTTTAAGAGAAAGGACCTTCATTTCTTTGCTTGGCCTTTCTGAGATCATAAAACTGATAAAATTCTTATCCCAATACCCATATATTGTTATGTTAATAGATAGTCATGCATAGCTAATATATAGTAAAATATATAGATAAAAGAAATTATAGAGATTATTGTTTCCTATATAGCTTAGTAAAATTACAGACAGATTTTGGCTTTTCCCTGTGAATAATATATTTTCCCGAACATATTATTTTGTTAAATGTGTCACATTTATAAATATCTGATTTAGATAAAAGTAGTGATGGCTTTCAAAGTCATGTCCCTTTTCCCAGAGCCATCTATGAACAAGGCCCAGAATTTTGCTTCCTGCATTTGATGAATCTATACGTTCCATCTGTGACTAATACAACATTAGGCTGCAATTCTATTTATTTATTTTTCTTTTCTTCCAAGTTATATTAATAGACACAGGACATTTTTCCTTTTTTCCTTTTTTCACCTAAGAATATTGTCAAAAATCTGGTTGTTTCAATTATGTTTCATCTAGATTCTCTAAAGCCAAATTAATTTTTAGAAATATTATTCTCAATACTATCATTAATACACATTTGATAATTATAATTAATAATGGTTTGTACATTATGTAATCAATGTATTTAATAGTTTCAAATAGTCAATTTACCAAATGATTGTCAATTTGTTATAGCCATAGGTTTGTTTGTTTAGAAAATTGTTTGTTTATTTGTCTGTTTTTTGATGTACAAAAGTTGACATAATTCAGCCTGAGATATCTTAACTGAAGTTATTCTATTTTATTTTGATAGTATTTGATATATCTAAGTTTGTATGTGTATGAGTATGTATGTTTGTGCACATGTGTTATTAATCAACTTTATACAACATTTCACAAGATCCAAATGATATCATTTAATATTTTCCAATAATATTCCAGAACGTGGCAATATATTCTACATAATAGAGAATGGGGGAAAGTGTCAGAAATAGCACAGTGTCAATACCAGTAGATACAGATGAGAACTCAGAGAGGTTCCTCTGACTGAAGAGGATAAATTCCATTTTAATATTTGGATACAGGTATTTGGTAGTCATTAACTTGGGAAACATTCTCCAATTTATAGGTCACAGTTCATAGCATTTATCTCACGAATGTTCATTCTTCATTCCAGAAACTGTTTTTTTTTTTCAGTAAATTCACCTCAATTTTTTTTCTCAACACATATGCCATCTCCCACCTAATGCTACAAGTCCAAAGATAGCCTCTAGAGACACTACACTGCCTTGTAATTTAAAGAAGGCACATAAATTATCTTCTCCTTATTAAATTATAGTCATTCTAAACAGAGAGTGTGGATATTTTATGAGTTCATTACTCAAGAGGCCCCAGCTATGACCTGTGTTATTATGTCAGACATGGGAAGGCCAAATTCTATGTCAAATCATCTCCATCCACATAGAAAAAAAATATGTCTTAATTTTATTGCCAACTCTACCCTTGGTTTTACCATGGGCCTATAGTATAAGGAATAATGACCTAGGAGAGACCGTCGCCTTTCTTGTAAAACTGTCATCCAGAGCACTGATATTCACGGTGGCCATTTCACGGCTCTTGCTACTCTTTATCCTCTAAGCTCCAAGCTATCAAAGACTTCTTTCTTCAGATAAACAATCTCCTTTTCCTGATCAATCAGTTAAAACAATATGTGGTTTAAAATAATTAACTACCATATACTATCTTAGTCGTCAGTAGATACTGTGACTCACTGTTGTTTATTTGGTTGGTTGGTTGGTTGCTTGGTTGGTTGGTTGGTTTGGTCTTTGAGACAGGTTCTTACTCTGTAGCATTAGCTGTCCTAGAATGCAATGTGTACAGCAGGCTGGCCTCAAACTCAGAGATCTTCCTGCTTCTGCCACCCAACAGCTAGGATTATAGATGTGTACCACCACCACAAGCTAGGATTCTGTGTTCGTTTTTTTCTTTTTTCTTTATTCTTCTTTCATACATCACATCCCGACTGCAGTTTCCCCTCTGTCCTCTCCTCTTATTACCTTCTACCTTTCCTAGATCAACTCCTCTGCTGTTTCTCTTCAGAAAAAAAAAGTAGACTTCCCAAGGATGTCAACCAAGCACGGCAAAACAATTTACAATAAGATGAGGCACACAGGCCCTCATATCAAGGCTGGACAACAAAGAGTATAGGAAGAAAATGGTCCCAAAGTCAAAGAATAGAGTCATAAGCAGCCTCTGCTCCCACTGTTAGGAGTCTCAGAAGTATACAAAGCTACAAACCATAATATATATATATATATATATATATATATATATATATATATATATATATATTAGTTGATTCTTCAGATTAGTTGATTCTTCAGATTGTTTACTTTTTGTGGTCTTTTTAAAAAAATATTTATTATATATAAACACAATGTAGCTATCTTCAGACACACCAGAAGAAGGTATCAGATCCCATTATAGATGGTTTTGAGCCATCATGTGGTTGCTGGGAATTGAACTCAGGACCTCTGGAAGAGCAGTCAGTGCTCTTAACCACTGAGTCATCTCTCCAGCCCAACTTTTAGTGGTCTTGACCCCTCAGGCTCCTACAATCCCTCTTCCACCTCTACCACTGGATTCCGTGAGCTCTGCCTAATATTTGGCTGTGGATCTCTGCAACTGCTCCTATTATTTTCTGGATGAAACCTCTCTGATGATGATCCTCTCTGATGATGATCTTGCTAAGCTCCAGTGTATGTGTATAGCAGGATATCATTAGGAATTTGATTGAGATTTTGTTATGTTTAATTTAATTTTATTGTTTTTGTTTATTTGTTGGCCAATCATGCTTGTTTCTACCCTAAGTCTCTGGGCTATCCAGCCTCTGGTCTCTGGCCCTCCAGGCAATGTCTGTCATGGGCTCCCTCTCTCATGGACTGGGCCTCAAATTGGACGAGTCATTGGTTAGCCACTTCCACAAGTTCTGTACCACCTTTACCTCTGCACATCTTGCATGCAGAACGAGTTGAAGAGCAAAATTATGTGACTGGGTTGATGTCCAATACCCTCTACTGGAAGCCCTGCCTGGTTACATATAATAGCAGGTTCAGGCTCTGTAACACTTATTACTAAGAGTCTTTCCTAGTGTAATACAAGTGTAAAATTAATGCAGTACACCTAAAGAGAAACACAGCTGGCCAGCAAGGAAAGGCTGTCATACAACACACTGTGGGCTCTAGAAAAGAACAAAATCCAAATATGCATGTATGCTTTTATTAAATCAGTGGAATCCTTTATGACCATAAACTCAAAAATCCCAATTCAAGCTATCTTAAACCACAGGGGTCAGCTTATGCTCACATTTCAGATCTTTAGAACTTTCACCTAGTTATCTCTGGTTAAGCCTCAGGTTTTCCTCTTTTACAGGCTGTGAGCTCTCAACTCTAGCCTACATTCTCCTACATCATTCTAAAAACAACACCCTCCTGTGCTACGAATGAGGATCTATAATAATTAATTGCTTTTGATTTATGCCTTATATGAGGGACTGTGTCAGCTTCCCTATACATATTCTCTGTAATGTTTTCAGGAAAATAAAGTAGTTTCATTATTATTTTATAGAAGGCTATGTGAAGTTCACCCACATAGCTCATTGGGAGACTAAGCTAAAACTCAAAATCAAGACTAACTTGTTTCTATAAGGTCACTATCTATTTCTCCTGGTCTTTTTTTTTTCATCTGCTAAAATAAAACAAATATTAGCAAATATTAGTTATATTTTTTCATGTTGAATTTCTCTTTTATCCAATGTTTGTTATAATCCCTTCACCCCAAGTTTTTACATCTGGATGATCACAAGTAATTTGTTTAGAAAATATTTGTCTATTCCCAAGGCTCATTGATTTTACTACATATATATGGTCAGACTCACAGTGTAGGACAGATGCAATGGCATGGATAAAGGTAGAGCATGAACCTGCAACATCGTATAAATCACTCTCAGCAACTCCTTCTTGTCTTTAAATTAAATATTTTTAGCCTCTTTCTCTTGTTCTTTTATAATAAATCATCTACAATGAGCCACCTCAAATCTCTTCTGGATATAAATAAGGATTAATTGTGAAAGTGCCCAAATTATATGCTTATAAAATGAGTCATTTGATTTGGAAACAGGTTTAATTGGAGGGATTTGGGACATAGTGGGAGCACTCTGAAGCTTTCTGGGGAATTAGAGGACTCCCCATGTGTGTGTAATTTCTGGAAACAAGTTTAAAAGGATTCAAGAGGAAGTTGACTCCCAACATATACTGAGTAGGTGGTAAAATGTTCAAGCAGGCAAGGATTCAATCATTCACTCTGGACAGAAAGGTCTTGTTGCACTGGCAATAAATTCAATCAAAAAGCACCGATAAGGGTTCAAGGACATGGGGTACAGCCAAAGTCACAATCATTTAGCGGGAGCTCAGACCTCTATAGACATTTTTAGGCAAAAGGATCCATCTGCAAAGGGTTTATTTTTCATTCAAAAACAAGATTAGACAAGATGCTAAGTGACTACATAGGTCTGTTCTGTAAGAATTTTTCCTCTAATTAGCAATATGGCTAACAGTTACTTTCTCTTGTACCACAGGTCTCAGTAGTAATATGAAGCTCATACAGGTATCAAGGAAAGGGGGTGCTTGATCAATAAAGAGGCAGGAATGATTATTTTCCATGTGAAATTTAGAAATTACTTTTAAAAAAGACAACTTGTCTAATATTTCATGTTTGATTTTAGTAGTCCATGAGACAAAATATATGTGATACCCTTATATTAAATGGAAAGTGATATGTAAAACAAAATAAAAACTATAAAAGGAAAAGCAACGGTCTCACAAATATGCAAGAAGGACTTCATTTTGAAATTGTCCTGTATTGTTGGAGGCTCTTTGATGTCAGTGGCACAATGAACCACGGATGAACTCAGTTAGTTTTCAGATTTCCTAAAATGTTTAAACGGGCACAGAGTAACAACAAAACGTATCTTGTGGAGTAGAAACCTATACTTTCAGAGACTTTAGAACAATAGCCTGATCTGCACAGGCAAATGATGCTGTAAAATGCTTTGGGATTCTAAAGTTCTCTTGTGGATCCTGGTTTAATCTCCTTAGTTCAGAGGACTCTGGTTATAAAGGCAAAATAATCATGGTACTGAAATGGAGATACGATTTGCTGTTATTTTTCCCAATTTCAAACTTGAGCTTTATACCTACTATTTCTGACTTTGGAAAAATAAAGTTTTTTGTTTTTAGTTTTGTTTTTTTTTTTTTTTCTCTCCTATGTGTAAGATCAGGCTATGAGTATTTATGTCTAATGAGTTGAGATGGTATACAATTAGGGTGCATGGATTCAATATCTATTAAATAATGAAGCATATTTTAAATATTAGCTTCATTATCATTTTAGTAAGAGAATATTTGAAAGAAAAAGAGCTCTAAGATATTCTAAGACACAATTATTTATGTATTTTATATTTTCTTTCTTTCTTTCTTTCTTTCTTTCTTTCTTTCTTTCTTTCTTTCTTTCTTGCCTTTAAATTTTCCTAAAATGAAAGCCTTGTTTTTTCCTGAGTGAAGCAATCATCAAGTTTCAGCCTGTAATACATAGCCTAGCCTCACTGTAACACATAACCTAGCCTAACTGTAACACATAGCCTAACCTCACTGTAACACATAACCTAGTCTCACTGTAACACATAGCCTAACCTCACTGTAACACATAGCCT
>NC_034590.1:65987950-66004854 GCF_900095145.1 Mus pahari
CCTCACTGTAACACATAGCCTAACCTCACTGTAACACATACCCTAGCCTCACTGTAACACATAGCCTAGCTCACTGTAACACATAGCCTAACCTCACTGTAACACATACCCTAACCTCACTGTAACACATAGCCTAACCTCACTGTAACATAGCCTAGACTCACTGTAACACTTAGCCTAACCTCACTGTAACACATAGCATAACCTCACTGTAACACATAGCCTAGCCTCACTGTAACACATAGCCTAACCTCAGTATTCTTAAAGCGTGAGGCAGGTGAGCAACATTTACAGCAACAAGAGAGGTAATGAAGCAGGTCCAGAAGAACCCTGGGAAATGGCCATCCCACTTGGGGTTTATGACTGGCCTTGGGTGTCTTTCAGAGTGGACAGATGCAATCTCAGAGAACACATTGGCTATTCTAGCTGCTTCTGGGGACACAGAACATCCTTCTTCTGTCAGTAAGGAAACAGAGGTTTGAGGTGTGTTTATGATGGCAGGACAGCCCTGACAGTGCAGAGGAGGCTGTTTCTGGAGGAGATTGGCGTGTGAATTGAATATGAGTGGGCAAGCTCATCCTTCAGTATGGAAATCCACCATCCAATTAACTGGGGATCTGGATGGAGCAAAATTGTTTAGTCATGTACATCACGGAAGATTTTTGGACATAGAGGCTACTTTACAGGCATCTCTCAGGCATCATAGTCTAAATTCAAAACTGGCTATTGAGTTCTCACAGCATATCAGTAGACACCTTAAACCAAAGCCACCTAGAACTATATTAAATCTGTGTAATCTAAATTGAGCATAAGACTATTCCTTTAGCATATGTAGCATACCATGAAGGAATCATGTTACACTGAGGCTCAAGACTGCATCCCTGATGGAAAGGGACAATCAAATGCAACATCTCTAAGGGGGGAAGGGGGAAACACCAAACCAGAGCAGTGAAAATGATATAATGGCCCGGGTAAAGAACACCTTGGGGCTGAGAACTGTTCATAGCTAAGACTAGAAAACACAAAAGATTCTTGGAGTCTCGAATGTCCAGAAGGAATGTGGCAAGTGGGGCAATTGTCTGGAAATCCAACTGGGCACAGCACGAGGAGCCATGGCATATTATAGGGAATGCCTCATTGGAAAGGTAGGCAAGGTCCTAGGCAGGCATCGCACCCCAGTGCAGCTAGGGATTTGAAGTGGGTGAAAAACTGTTGAAGCATGTGAAGCAGAAAGCTGAGGTGGGCTCATGTTCACATTTACAAACCTGCCCTTTATTTCTACAGAATAAACAGGTTGCAAAGGAATACAGAGTGGAAACCAATTAGGAAGCCGTTTGAATGTCAGTGCCAGAAGTCCTCACTAAGTCAGCAGCACTGAAGTTACTCATGTCTATATCGGTAACTAGGGGGAGCCGCTGGATACATATTCTTTAAAAACAGAGGAAGAGAAGCTGGATGGTGGGATGTTTTAATGTTGAATAAAATACATATTAACACACACCAGAGCCTCAGGTTTAGAGTTACATATTCAATGAATGCAAAGCAATGTCTTCACGTGCCCTGGACTGTTGAATTCTGCTCCGTAGGGATGTGCATTATTTCTGTTGTATCAGTTCCCGTTACAAACACAGAACTTCCTGAACCACTGAATATCAATCAGAGGTCTGAAAAAAAAGGTGAAACACTTACAAAAGATTATCAGAAGTCTGAAGGCAAAAATCTTGAAAACATTTAACTTCCTGATTCAGGATTGGCACATCCTGTTTCCTCTTTAGACTTACACAAAGGATTCTTACAGAGTTTAAAATATTTTATTATTATTATGGAGAATTTCATACATGTGGATAATTATAATCTGAACAAATATATACCTATTCTTTCCCTTGCAATGTTTCCCTATCCTACCCTATCTTTCTTTGCCACCTTCATCTGACTCCCACCATAGCCACTCCCTGTCTCCAATCTACTGAGAACCTTGAGTGTTCCCTATATGTGCCTGAGTGTAGGACCATCTATTGCCATATCCCAGAATAAGACTTCTTCATACTCTTATAGCAACCATCAACTCCCCAAACCTTCTCAGCTGTGGATGAGAGCTCATGACCCTCCCTCATTTCCCATGCCGGTATATTTAGGGGTTATGTCTTATGCATGTATTTTGATTCTTATACAGGTCTTGTGCATACAGTCATATCTATCATGTATTCATATATGTAACAGACTTCTCAGGTCCTGCAAATGCTTTCACTAAAGATACTCATTACTTCTGGCATTTTCAATCGTTTTGGCCCATTCTTCTGCAGTGACTCTGAGCCTTCTGGTGTAAGAAAGTATGATATTGATACTCAATTAAGATGTGAGAATTTCACAAATTTTTATGTTCTGTCCACTGACCAATTATGGCTCTTTTTAGTAATGAAAACATGCTTTAAAAAGGAATTTCTCTAATGAGGATTTAAGGATACATTAACTATGGGCATAAGGATAAGAATTAAGGAAGTAATTTAATACTATGTCTATTTAACATAATAATAGTATTAGGTTCCCCTGAAGAATCATGACCAATCTAGTTATGGATTCTTGGTACTAGGCAGGAGGTACATCTTATGTACAAGGCTTTAAATCACATTATAAAGTGGTTGGGTACTTCCATAACATGCGGGGAAACTATTATACCAGCAGGCATAGCTTACTGTGCCAGTAGCTCGAACACACATATACTCGAGTATCATAAACAGAACCTTCTGGCAGAATGAAAGCCAGCCAGTAAGGATGCAGCTTCAGGTCAAGACTATCCTGATGTTTCCATGTCCTATAACTCAGGTATGCACTATCTTCTGCAATAGGATCTTATTACAAATTTCTGGAAGCAACTAAGAACAATGGCAATATTTGATAAAGTTTGGGGAGGTGTCATGGGATAACATCAATCAACAACTAGAAAAGAGGAAGAACTTTCTTAACATTGGGATTCTATTTGATAGCTTATGGTGTTATTGGAGAGTAGTATTCATTATAGGGTAATTCCATTTAAACACTAATAGATTATTAGATAGACATGTGTGAGAGAGAGAGAGAGAGAGAGAGAGAGAGAGAGAGAGAGNAGAGAGAGAGAGAGAGAGAGAGAGAGAGAGAGAGAGAGAGAGAGAGAGAGAGGAAAAGAAGAATGTAAGGGATAGGGAACATCTATGTATTATTGGTGGGAGTGTAAACTGGTGAAAGCACTGAGAAAGTTAGTGTGGCGTGGCGCTTCATCAAGAGATTTATATAAATCTACCCTACCAATCAGCTGAACAACTCCTGTACTCCTGTGTATATTCCATAAAGAATCTCTGTCCTACTACAGAGGTACTTGATCATCTATGTCAATTATCACTATGGTTAAAATGGCCAGAAAATATAAACAGCCTAGGGCCATTGATGATGATTACCTAGACTGCATGGCTCATGCACACAATGGCATACTATTCAGCTGTAATAAAAAGTAAAATTATAAAATTTGTTGGGAAAATGAAAGATCCTGAAACAATTCTGAAGAAGGTAACTGGGTTACAGAGAGACCAGTGCCAAATGTTCTTATAGGCTTTTTCGTGGCTAGTGACATACCAACCAAAATCACAGCAAAATCACACAAAAATGGGATGATGGTACTATTTTTGTGATGAAACACTATACTCCACTTATATTATTTCTTTTTTAGACCTACAACAATGATTTTCCAATGAAGACACATCTCCCTGGTGAACTATAAAGGATGGAAATCTTGTATGTGTGTGTGTGTGTGTGTGTGTGTGTGTGTGTGTGTGTGTGTGTGTGTGTGTAGATTAGTGTGTGTATAGCTGGGTGGGAGAAAGAGACAAAGAGAGACAGAGACAAGAAGAGAAAAAGAATCTGGTTCTGGTGAAAAAATCTTTCAAGATGGAAAAGAATGAAATATCAATGTCTCATTTTTTTCTTACCATAATACCGAATCACAAATACATAATGTATTTTACTCATACATTCTTAGAATTAAAAAACAAAACAAAAGAAAACAAAAACATGTGGAACAGTCAGAAGGTGGACCAGGAAGGGAATAAAATCTGGAGTGTAAAAAAAATAAAGAAAACCAAAAAAGAAAAAAGAAAGTATACAATTAGAGCAGTATCATAAGGTATCAGGTTAATTGTCTTACTAGGTTGTAATAAAAAAAAATGAGTCTTGAGTTCTATATCCTATATCTTTTTATAAACATATTGACTATTGAGTGGGAATGTCTTTTTTGAGGAACTTAAATTTGAACTAGTACATACATACAAAACCACATGTGAATATGTTTACATAAAACTTTACATTTTATTTACAATTTAAAGCAATTTAAATAAGATTGATAATCTTAATGAAACATTTTCATTAAGATATATTTTAATAATTAATAGGGTGTTGATAAGAATGTAACATGGTAGTTAGGTCATGGTGGCACATTGCTTTAGCCCAAGCACTTGTGAAACAGAGGCAGGCAGGTCACTGTTAGTTAGAGGACAACCTCATATACAGAGTAAGTTCCAAGACCGCCATATCTACACAGTTACCATGCCTTGAAAAACAAACAAACAAACAAACAAACAACAAAACAAAAAATGTCCCATGCTAATCAACAAATTAGGAAATACTCTTTCTGAGAGGGAAAAATAAAAAGAATTTTTCGGGTTATCTTTAATGTAGCCTGGTTCTTTTCATATAATGCCTTGATAATAGGCCTATGTAACTTGTAAACATGCACGTATTTAATACTCTCTTCAGATATGAATTCCTAAGAGGTATATTGGAAGTGGCATGCTTATTTTAGGTGCTGTGAGTGAATAGAAGACAGCTTAGTGTTGCTTGCCTTCAGTGCTGCTCTACTTTTTGTTAGCATTAAGCCTATACAGATAATAGTATCTCCACAGATCAGTTTTGTAAAGAATGAAGGAATAAGGATTGATCTTTGGCTGAGATTAGGTTCCAGTGAAGCATCAGAGATGTCTAAGCTGTGGTTAAGTCTTCATCATATACTCAAAAGAGATATGTTAGATAAATCAATCAGCCAACAGTCGCTCATTTGGTTTATGCTCATCCCCATTTAAGTTCAACAAAGTTGATAGGAAACACATGCAAACATTAGAAACAGTAGCTAGTTCATGTACTAACTTAATTTTCTCCATCTACAAATGTTTAAATCTTTGCCTTATTTCATTGTCTATCTAGGAATCACATATGTATTTTTAAAAACATCCATTTAAACATACTTTTTCATGTAAAATAATTATGATGCTGCCAGTATCACAGACATCCCACACCTGCTGACTCATGTCCCTTCCCTAATTCACATTTTTTTCTTTAAATGTACAACCTGGTACACATCACGTTTTATTTGAATTAATTGCATACATATCTGTCGACATGAGTGTGTTATCCTCATGAGCATAATTACACTTAACTCATCTTTAGTCCAGCTCTTTGCATACCATTTGGAATACATCACATGCTTCATAATTCAGAAATCCACATACTCGGTTGCTATGATAGCTAATCTTGTCCATTTGATTAGGTTGAGAGACACTTAAGAGATTCCTCAAGGACACTTCTGAGTTTGTCTGTAAGGGTGATTTCAGAAAAAAAAAAATTAGACCATAAAGGCTCTGAACTAATAATGGATTTAATCCATTGTTGGATTAAAATTGTGAATAGACACTTAGAGATCACCTTACTGTGGAAAGAGGAGGATGCTCTCACCAACGATTACCTTGGTCGGGCCACTTTCAGAGTAGTCTCCTTCTATTCTTTGGCCACCATGAGGAGAGAGGCTCTGCTCCACTTTGCCTTTGCCACTGTCACTGTCATTATAAGACCAGGACCAAAACTGTTAAGAAACTGAGCCAAACTGAGAAAAAATAAATCTGTCCCCCTTTATCATTTTATTTGGGTATCAGTGACAAAATGTGACTTTGATATATTTTAATTGAGACCACATGAGGAGTAGGCTCAATGTTGATGAGGTCCTAATGTAGCTCTGAATATAAATGTGGCTGAATTTTTGCTTTCCAGACTCATTGCATCTGAGTATTTTGAGATGAGTATCAGTCAAGGCATTATGATTGGATGATAAACTGTGCATACAACTGGAAGTATATAAGGAATAAAAGAGATCACAAAAGAAAAATAGATTTATTCATTTATTTTTACATTCTTATAGGTTTGTAACTCGGGTATGGCTAACTAATAGTGGTCAGATAATCTTTTTATCTTAGAACCTAACACAAATAGGAATGCACTATTAATCCACATCCGTTTTTATAATAAAAGCATTGCCAGTCTAGTGTGCTGTCCTCAGAACTAAGAGAAGAGATGAGAAGCATTATGAATAAATACACTACTATCTGTTTTAACCCAACACTGCCACACAATTTCAACGTAAAATTAAACAGAATACTAACCCTCTTTCTGTTCATGTTTTCATTGTGCAACAAACACAGTGTTTAACCTGTAGACTCATTGTAGAAAGTGATGTGTTTATGTTCACAATATACAGCAACCCCTCATGAAACTTCCCTTGTCATTATAGCCTCTGATAGTTTATAATTCATAAGCGACAGAAACTTTCTGAAGTGGCTGCAGTTCTTTGTGCTGATAATTAGGCAGTCTTTATAACTGATCAACCGCACCCACCAAACTACTTTTGATTTAAAATTTTAATGTGGTAGTAATTGTAGGTTCGCATACAGTTGTAATCAATTACATTCCAATACAATCTTTACCACTTACATATTTCCTTCAGGGAAATCATCTTATAAAGCTAGGGTCTGTTCCAATGACAGCATTTATTCATGACCACAGTTGAGAATCAGTCCCATCATCAGAGAACCTCATGTTGACACTTTAGCCTCCCATACACCAACAACAGTCAGCTACCACCTTTCCTCTATTTCTGATTTCACATTGCTATCTAAAGGGAAGCATGTATGTGAAATATCCTGAAGATTGTTTCAAGTCATAGTATGAATCAATAGTTTATTTTATGGTGTATCAATGAGAAATATAATTATACCTTTGCTCTCTCATGATTAACACATTCACGTCTGAGGCTAGAGTGCAGTTCACTAATAGTGTACTTGATTGTCTTGCTAGAGGTTGTGGGTTCCTATCTCTAGCACTACTTGTACATAGAGGATAATAATAAAGGAGAGCTATGAACATATATAGGTATTTTAGATAGTAATTTTACCATGTGGATTTAAATGGTACAATTTTGAGATACATAATGGTAGTTTTAAACTGTGACTTTGTATTGTAGTTTACATCCTATTTCTGTGACAAGTACGACAAAAAGTCTTAAGGGAGAAAATATTTATTTCATCATACAATTTATAGTCCATAATGGAGAGAAGTCAAGACAGGCATTTAAGGCAGAAACCTGAAAGCAGAAATTGACAGAGACCACAGAGTAGAGCTTCTCATTGCATTGATTCAAGATTCATGTTTAGTTACTTTGGAAAATAGGTCCACACACCTGCCTATAAATGGAGCCACCCACAATATAGTGGATCATCCTGTATCACTGAACAATCAATAAAATGCCCCAATATACATACCCACAGACAAATCTGATGTAATTGAGATTTCCTCTTCCCAGATATGCCTAGCATGTGTCAGTTTGACAAAATTTAAGACCCTACATAAGGTGACACAGACATTCATCAACATACATAGCTAAATACATTCCATCTCTCTGTGTGTGATAGTTTAAATATGACCTACCCTCCATATTGTTTTACTGCCTATAGTCCTCACATTTTACATTAGAAATCTAGAACTGTTCGTTGTAAGAGTCATCTTCTTTATTGTAGCCTTAGACCTTCATCATGTCATTTGTTTCACTTCCATCACTAGTAACCACATTTTTATCCCCCTTAATTTCTATGGTCATTTGTTTGTTTGTTTTTGTTATTGAAGGAAAAATTATTTACATTACACATGGAAGTGTGATCATACAGCTTTTTTAATGGAAAGGGTTGTTTTACTTTACTCAGCATAATATCTCTAGATTTCTTTCCATTTATTTATATATTTACTCATTTTACATCCCAGTAACTTGCCAGCTTCCTATCCTTCCTAACAGAGTTCCTTCCTCCTCTATCCCTCACCTTCCTCTCCTTTGAGAAAGTGGGAACCCCACCAGCTTCCCCCAACTCTGGCACATCAATTGTCTGCAGGGTTATCTTTTTAAATAAGGGCAGAAAAGGCAGCTCGGTTGGGGAACAGATTCCACGGACGGGCAACAGCTTTAGGGACAGCTCCTGATCAGGTTGTTGGGGGACCACATGAAGACTACGCTGCACATATGCTACATATGTCCCTTGGGGTGAGTCCAGCCTCTTTATGCTCTTTAGTTGGTGGTTCAGTCTCTGAGAACCCCTTATGGTTCAAATTAGTTGACTGTCTCTGTTGGTCTTCCTATGGAGTTCTTGTTCCCTTTGAGGCCCTCAAACCTCCCCTAGGTCTTCTACAAGAGTCCTTGAGCTCCTTCCAATGTTTGGCTGTGTGCTTCTGCATCTGTTTCAGTCATCTGCTGGGTGGAACCTCTTAGAGGACACTTATGCTAGGTTCCTGTCTGCAAGCATAATAGAATATCATTAATAGTGTTAGAGATTGGTGATTACCTATTAGATGGGCTTCTTCAATTTGAGCTGGTTATTAGTTGACGATTCCCTCAGTATCAGCTCCATCTTTGTACCTGAATTTCTTATAGGCAAGACAAATTTTGGATAGAAAGTTTTGTGGGTGGGTTGGTGTTCTTATCCCTCCACTGGGAGTCCGGCCTATGTTCAGGAGGTGGCCTCTTCAGGTTCTATATCCCCACTGCTATATGTCTCAGCCACAGTCATCCACATTGACTTCTGGGAACTTCAATCATCCCAGTCTTTGAGAAGTCCTCAAGATGCCCACCATCACCTCACTCTCTGACAGCTGAAGATTTCCATTTGTTTTCCTGCCATCTGGACCTTTCTCCTGTCTCTCCCCGCTCCTGTTCCTTTCCATCCCCATACCCTTCTCCATCCTCTCTCCTACCACTTTCCTTCCTCCATCTGATTCATATGACTGTTTTAACCCCATCCCCTTTAGGTGAGTTTTAAGTATCACTTAAAAACTTAAGTATTTAAGTTTTTGCTTGGGCCTTCCTTCTTGTTTAGCTTCTTTTGCTGTGTGGATTGTATCATGGGTATCCTATATTTTGTGGATAATAATTACGGATATAAATATCCATTTATCAGTGAGTATATACCATGCATATCCTTTGGGGTCTGGGTTATCACACTCATGATATTTTCTAGTTCCACCCATTTGCCACAAAACTGTACCACTTTGTATATATTATCTATAATCATGAATTATATAAACACAATAAGTAATGAGGATTATCATCGGACAAAATCTGGAGACTGAAATCTGATACATCAACAGCAAGAGTGAACAGAATATGAAGTGAAGGCTTTTTGTACATGATTATGCTCAGGAACAGAATAGGTTCATTTTATCTGTGTTAGAAAGACAGATGTTATTCACTTTCTTCACTTTCTTTCACACTAAGATAGAGATGAAAAAAATTCATTTGTTTACAGTTAAACATTTATTCCACCAACTTCACTGAGAAGTCCAATATAACCTTTTGTTCTTTGTCAAGAGCTGAATGTTTTGTTGTTGTTCTTTTGTTTTTGTTTTGTTTTGTTTTTTTAAACCAAGGAATGAACAACTCAAAATTTGTAAATGAACTGAATCCTTGTTTTTCCAAAGAAAACGTTCAAAAGATAGTGAGTGCATGGAAAGATTTCCAGCATCATAAATCCTTAGGAAAATGCTAATCAAATCTTATGAATTTATTCTTTCATACCTATCATGATTACAAATGTCAAAACCCCAGAAGATAACAAGTGTTGCCAAGAGTGAATAGAGATTTGGACCTTGTCCTTGCTAGGAAAGGCAAAAAAGTACTCTAGCCATCAGAGAGGTTGTATGATGGTGTTTCAGTAAATAAAAAACAAAAAGTCACCACATGGCCTAAAGTGACACTGTGTATTATTTACTTTTCTATTGCTATAGTAAACAGCATGTCCAGGGCAACTTCTAGAAGATAGAATTCACTTTGGTTTACAGTTCTCAAGGAGCCCATCATTGTGGGGAGATCTTGCATCAAAGGGCAGGCATAGTGGTAGGAACAGGAACCTGAGGGATAATATCTTTAACAACAAACAGAAAGCCAAGTGGGTAAACTGCGATTGGCTTGAGTCTAGGTCCCACATTCCAGTAACCAAGTAGAACTGCCAAATTCCTGTGCTCCATCCAGCTATTTTCTGCTCTGGCACATCCCACTGGGCTACTCTCTGCCCGCCAACTCTCTGGCAGACCTGAGATCCTGAGTTCCCTACATTGCCATGCCAGCAACAACTGTCCAGCCACCACAAACCCAGTAACCCAGTAAAACCAAAACTGTAGAAACTTATAATTAAGCAAACATATTTATGTATCAGTAAATTCTCAATTCAGAAGATGCCAACAACATCTTGTCCAGCCACCACAATACCCATTAACCCAGTAAAAACAAAACTGTAGAAACTTATAATTAAGCAAACATATTTATGTATCAGTAAATTCTCAATTCAGAAGATGCCAACAACATCTTGTCCAGCCACCACAATACCCATTAACCCAGTAAAAACAAAACTGTAGAAACTTATAATTAACCAAACATATTTATGTATCAGTAAATTCTCAATTCACAAGATGCCAATACAATATTTTCAGAATGACTTGATAATGATAAAAGCTGCCCACCTAGATTAGACAAATTATATCAATTATTCTAATCTTTATAACATAACTACCTGTGGCTATTTAAAGCCATGCTGATTCAAATTCTTCTTCCTGTCTGCCTTTATCTTGGCTTCTTTGTCTCCCAAGACAATCTCTGTCTCTGCAACTCTTAGCTCTGCCTCCCCTTTCCCTGTCCAGTCACAGACCTCCTGCTGCACTAATATTTTAATGTGGTTGGACAGGGAAAATCCTGTCACATATCACCCTTTCTGTTTATGTTATGAATGTTTACTTAGCTGGGTTGAGCAGGAAAAGCACTAACGATTATCATTAGCACATATTGTATACACAGTGATGTACATGTGAATAGCAACATCCTACAAGCTGGTAACACCCAATAAAAGGAGAAAGAAGGGAGTTAGTTAGAAGGCATTCTCTGTTTTCTGCCAATATCCTATGACCTCCTGTTCTCTGCCTGTTCTTTCCATCATGAAGAATCTCCTGAAACCATGAGCCAAACTTAATCTTTTCTATTAGTTGCTCTTCTCAGGAGTTCTTTTTCTTGCGCATTTGTCACACAATACAAATATATTGCCCAAACCACCAAACTCATTTATGGCAGGTCTAGGATGTGAATAAAATTGAGAAATATGCCATGGGCTTATTAACTTTTTGTTCCTTAGCTGGTAACCTTGGACATTTCTCATGATCATGTTGAAATACACCCCCACCTCACCAAATACTTGGTAATTTTGGAAAGCCTTTCATATATTTAACCACACATCTAACCTTTCATTCCTTATTTCAAGCATCAGCATCAAACTGCCAGTTTCAGGAGGTTGAAAAGTATCTTCCTTGCTTTTGTACCTCCAACTCTGCAAACAATGATATATATGATATGTTCTTGAAAACTGTAAATGAGGGAATGTTTTAAAGGGAAATACATGCGTGGAATTCATTTCCAATTGTTTTGTTTGGAAACTGTTGTTCATTATGTTCCTCTTCCATCTAGAATCTTTGAAAGGCAATGTAGTTAAGTAACTATTCAGACTATGAACACAAAAAAGAAATTTAGGTTTTGCTAAGGGCTTCATTAAAGAACACTGAAATGAGCCAGTCTCACATAAAGATAGGGTTGTAGGAATCTATGCACTGATTCCTGTCCAAAAAGTAATCTCTGACATAAGTACAACTATGAAAGTCACAGAAAACTATGTGATCAAGCATACCTATTAATATTATTTGAGTATTATTTTTAAAAAATATCATCAAATCTTTGCCTATTATAGGAAAATACACAAAAGGGCCAAGAAAAATATTTGGAAAAATTTCTCATCAACTTATTATCAATACATATAAAAGTGTCTTTTAAATTACTAAATTATTGATCAAATAGACACTCCATACATATTGGGCTGTGTCTAAAGATAGACTATGAAAAAAAGAAAGAGAGAAAAAAGAAAAAGTGGGATAGATTGATGCCTTTACTTGGGAAACCAGATGAATTGTTTTCTTCTGGAACATGAGGCTAATGAGAGTTAACTGGAGATTTAAGTCAATTTTGCCTCACTTCACACCAGGAAGAGGAAAGCCTACACAGGCACCAAAAGTACATGTTTTGTTTTAAGTAACCAGATACTTGATGCAAAAGCAATTCTTTCTGCTTTCCTCTGTGTGAAATTATCCATCTCATTCAAGTAAAATTGGTTTCGGAACCATTATGACAATGCTTATGAAACGGTGGTTTTTATTTTCAAGAGAATAATGGGTCTGCTTCTATTTGTTTATTGTTTAGGTGGTTGGTTGGCTGCTAGGAGGGAGCAGGTGTGAAGACTGGCTAGATAATTGCCCCAATCAATTACTTTCTCTTGTTTGTAGGGTTTCTCTGAATAAGGACAGTGGAGTGGCAAGTGACCAGGTCTGCCTACTTGCTTGCTAGGTAATAAACTTCAGTTCTGACAAATAGCCAGGAGCCTCTCTTAACTGCACTAAAACAAATGGTGTGCCACTAGTTTCCTGGATGTTCTACATTTACAAATGAGACAGAAATTGTGCATAGCTCTGAGTTATTAAAGGGGGAGGATTTATGGCTACACATTGGATACAATGGTGTACCAACAAGATGCATTTTAAAGTTGGAAAAAATGCAACTTTACCAGATCACTGTGGCCTGAGATTGGTCAAGTCGGGCTTCACATTCATTATGCTGAGAGCATTTTCCTAATTGCTGTGACAATGCAACCTACATGAAATGTGTTGACTTTAATGAATTTTAAAAGTTTAAATAGCAAAACGTGTATATACCATATTCTTCATTTAGGCATTTGTGTACACATGTACACACATAGTTGGGATAAATGTAGCATTGATTTTAATGACTCATTTCCGAGTCACAGAATTTTGAATATTTTTTCTTTTTATGGTTTTGTTTTCAAAATTATTCTGTAAAGGAAAAGAATTACTTTTATTGGTTCGTGACACTAGGTTTGAAGATTATCCTCATTTTCCTGAATTGGCAGCTGAGTGAGCATGAATTACCCAAAGCTAAGTGAAGGATAAATTCTAAATGTTAAATAAAATCTATTGAAAATATATATAAAAGTCTCTTGGTGTGTCTTGAGTCGCTGAAAGTAACCAAGTAACTGTCTTTAGATTACTTTGATGATGCTATTTAAAAATCTAGAGTTAAAAGGACTTTTGTTGTAAAAGTCATGATCATTCTGAAAATGTTTATTGAACATGTATTAAGGTCCAAGGATAGGGCATTGAGGCAAGCAAAATCAACTTCCTTTAGAGGAATATATATTTGGAATAAAGAAGGTTGGATATGAGTGAATTTATACAATGGCTAGTCAAGGTGAGCATTACTAAGATGGTATTTGAACAAATATTGGGAGCAAGGAAAACAGAAATCATGAATCTAAAAGGAAGGAAGAGTACTCAAAGCATATGGCATATGGAAGAACCCATACATGAGTCTAAGACAGAAGTGTATCTGTCATGGACAAAGAGAAACAAAGACTTGATCATGCCTAAAGCTGATAGAATGTGATATACATCGCCAAGGTCAGAAAAAAATCTTTATTAGAGAATAAGGAAGATTTTATCTTGGTTTTATTTTGCTTCCAAATATAGATACAAATTTCTAAAATTATTCATAATCATTGTAAAGATGCTTACAAATAATCACTCTGTATTTCTAGTCCCTCCTTTTTTATACACAGAGAACAATGATCAAGACAGTCACATGATGCTAATGTTTTGTTTTCATTTTCTATAGTTTAACAAATATTTCTAAATCCTACTGAAAAAAAAGAAAGTCATATCTTTGATTGATATACTATGAATAACTGCATATAGGAGTGATCTAATCTATCTTTGGGATTTTAAGTTATCATTGTACTGGATATATAGCACATAGATTTTAACAGGTCTGGTGTAAAAGCATCAGGCTCAGTTAGGAGTATAACAGAAGGTACTTAGGTGACAGTGCAGATAAAGAAGTGAGAGGTGAGTACAAGGTTGATTTGACCATATTTCGGGTTAGAAGAAGAGAAGAACTCTTAATAATGGTTTTAAAACCTTTTGTTTCAGAACTGGAATATGTAATATCTATTAAATGGTATAATGAATACTCTCTGTGTTAAGAATTTGTATAGAAAATGGGGCAACTAATATGAGTATGTTTGTGTACATAAGACTTATAAATATTCTACTAGAAAAAATGAGCCAGTATTCTCTAATAGTGGTCTTGTTTTCTAGATACACATTGGCTCAAAATATAATGTTGAGGGCTGTGTGCATTTTTAAGCAAGGAGACACTGTGTCTTTTGAGATATGGATAGATGCTATACAGTTTTCAAAGTGCTTTGCTTGCAGGTTAAGGAGATAGTTCAGTCAATAAACTTCTTGCCTTAAAGCCACAATAAAATTATTTCAATTACCAGGACCTGTGTAGAAAAAAAAATAGTTACAGTAGTATATACTTCTAATCACAGCTTGGGTAAGGCAGAGACAAGTGGATCTCTGGCACACACCAGTATATTTAACTAGTCTGCTGGGCGAGTTCCAGGTCAGTAAGTAGACGGAACCTGAGGAATGACCGCTCTAGTTGAGGGCTTCATGTGTGTGTGTGCCCAAGCAAGCGCATTTCCAGCCACCCATAAACCACCACTTGCCCACACTCACATAAGAAAGAGAAAGGGTATCCAAACTGGCAAGAAAAGCTAACTTTGACAAATCTACACTGCATTTTAAGTATGATAGATCCCAAGTAGGAGCCATTTAATGAAAACTGGGGAGACATTGGATATTATAAGGGGAGACTGCTCCTCTGAAGTGGAATCAGTTAGAAGGTGAGAAAATGACAGGAATTGGAGTAGAGTGTTTAATCAAAGAATGAAAGTATTGTGTTCTTTCAAAAGGTGATCCAACAGACAGGTCATATAAATGACAAAGGAGAAGGAAGGGGGAACCCTGGGTTTGTACCCTTATGTGCAGCTGAGAAAAAGTCAGGAAATGGCTTGATTTCAATGATGACCTTAAATAAGGTCTCAAAACAGGTAGCAATTCTCAGATTGTTTTAATTTCCTTAGTAAAATGGGGTTGTGGATCTAATACATACATATGGAGTTTTAACACATTGAGAGTACACAGTGGAGTCTATACAACTAGAACTGTGGATTTTTTGGTGTAAGAAATATATTTCTAGGCTATACACAAAAGCATGCTTAAGCCTCTTAGGAAGTATTGGTGCCAGAGAAAGCATCTCAAGTCTGTGAAATGTTGGTAGTAAAGGACATAGGTGCCAGTTTGTCAAACGCACTTTAGGGGTGAGAGGAGTTAAATATAAATGGGAATTCTAGAAAAAGAAAGTTGGTACAGGGCGTGATAGAGTGAGAGGACTGGTAAGGGAGGAACTGGCATTTAAAGATGGCAGCTGGATTTACATATCAATGAGAAGAGTCTGAAATGTGGGATGGGTTTAAACATTGAGCTTATCCATTAGTGATTCAAAGAGACAGAAATACACTAAGATTCTGCAAATATTGTTAGCTCAAACATGAAGAATAGAGGGTAGGGAGCTACTGATCAGTCTTGAGAGTAAATTGGAATGTATTTATTGAGAGGTGAGAGCTGGGTAGGAAGAAGACTGGGATGGGGGGCAGTGACAGTGGTGGTGGGTGGTGGTGATGGTGGTGGTGGTGGCAGTGGCGGCAGCGTTGGTGGTTGAGGTGTAGGAAAGAGGATACATTTGAGAATACTTAGGAAGAGAATCCATCTTGACTTATTTGGTGTCAGGGTATAAATATGTGGCTGAAGGAAATGAGATGTCAGAGACACAGGGTGTAGCTTAGCAATAACTGTAAATGAAGTGGAAGCATGGGCCCCTTGGGGAAAGGGATTGACTGTGTTATCTTAAAAATAAGTTAAATTTTTTATTGGCTGTTTTGTTTATTTGCGTTTCAAATGTTATCCTCCTTCCTGGTTTCTGCTCCAAAACCTCTCCATCCCATTCCCCTCACCCTGCTTCTATGACGGTGGTACTCCCTTACCCACCCACCCAATCCTGCCTCACCACCCTAGCTTTCACCTCTGCTGGGGCATTGAACCTCCATAGGATCAAGGGCCTCCCTTTCCACTGATGCCAGATAAGGCAATTCTCTGCAAATACGCAGGTGGAGCTGTGGTCTTCCCATGTGTACTCTTTGATTGGTGGTTTAGTCCCAGGGAGCTCTGGGAGTGGGGTCAGGTTGTTTAAAATTTAAGGAGGAGAAGGATGAGTCTTGAACTCAGAGGCCAATGTTAGACTGAAATAACAATTTTTTAAACTTATTTTATTAGACTTTTTTTCATTTAAATTTCAAATGCTATCCCGAATGTCCCCTATATCCTGCCCACACCCTGCTCCCCTGCCCACCCACTCCCACTTCTTGGCCCTAGCATTCCCCTCTATGGGACATATAAAGTTTGCAAGACCAAGGGGCATCTCTTCCCAATGATGACTGACTAGGCCTATATATGCAGCTATATATGCAGCTAGAGCTGCTTGTGGACGTTGTACATCGTGGTGCGNA